>NW_027104211.1:958914-983354 GCF_902728285.1 Clytia hemisphaerica | reverse complement strand
GGGAAATTCCCGAATAACTTTTTTTGATAAGTCAGCAATATTTCAGATGACGAAAAGGTAAAAATGGTAGAAAAAGTAGTGAGTGGTCGGAAAATAAAATTTCTTCTACTAATCTAAAAATGTGTTCACCTTTCCATGTCCATGGTTGTCAGTTGTGTTTTGATATTTGATGTCCATGGTAAGTGATGATGTTGACTACTGGAGTTGAGGCGAACATTATATACTAATGATAGGCCATTCTCCTCCAGAATTTGTCTGTAAAGAGTAGTCTGTAACGGTCGTGGCTTCTTCGTAAAGACGAAAGACAGATCTGCATCTGGACTTTCCAGTCTCTTGTTCGTAGTTTTTCTGACTTTCTGGTTCTATGTGAGTTATTTTCTATGTTTTCTAACTTATTGAATGACTTACCGACAGATTGCCACCGGTGGGATTCGAACCCACTAAAATGCAAAGTTCCGATGATTTGAAACCCAATGCCATCATCCACTGCGCCACAGATTCATGCCGAGAGAGTGTTTCTGACGGCTATTTATATTGTACAAACTGCAGACCAGACTATATTTAGAGAAAATCACAAAAGAGTGTTTGTTTCGAGCTCCAACCCTAACCCTAACTGATAATAACCAAATTCCTAGCCAATCTGCCGAGAGTTCATTCGAGCACTGTTTTTAAAATAGGGTTTTTCTTTAAAATAGGGTCTCTCGTGGATATGCGGTCCCATAGATAATAGAAAAGAAAGTTAAAGAGAAAAGAGAGAAGATATTAATTTTTCACAGATGTGTTCTGTAAACAACACTCCTTCGTGTGTTGATTTCTAAGATAAGGGGAAGACGGGGGTATTAATTTTCAAATACAATAGATAAAATAAAGTAGATTAGAGGAAAACCATCTGTAAAATAATAATGTTATAATTTTTTTATTAGAAGAAACAGTTTATGACATCTTTCTATAAACCGGTTTTCTTATAAAAAAAGATAAAGTGATGGTTTTTATTTATAAGAATTTTATTTATGTATCCAGGTAAGGTTTAGAAAGCTCAGTGATCGGGTCGGGGCGGGACACTTAGCTTTTAAGCCGAATCGCATATAAACGACGTGAATGAAAAATTGACTACTATTCCGGGGGGGTACACGTTTTTTTATATGAACAAACTATATAAGAACATAAAAGGCTTCGATAGCCAAAATATTCAGTACAAGTTAAGAACATCTTAAGGCTTTGTGGACTCTAAAACACCAATTTCTTAGGAAAATGCATGGACAAAAATATATTCAAAAATGGCGAAAATAAGAACATGTTAAAGGACATTTTTAGGCTTAAAACTCAAAATGTTAAGAGCATCTCCGAAGGTTTCAAAAAATTCTCGATGTTCTTATATAAAACATGTAGGTTTGCGAGGTGATAGGTATGTCCGAGACACCCCTGTGTCAAAGACCCACTGGGAACCCAGCCCCATTGGATAATTTAGCAAAAATTTCGTCCCCAGTGGGAGAAAAACCTGTAACTTCAGCCCCACTGGGAAATTGACTTTGATTTCTTCCCCATTCGAAATTCCATGTTTGAAAATTATACTCCAAAACCATCCCCACTGGATTTTTTAACTTTGGAACAATAGAATTTCTATCCCCATTTGGATTTCAATAGGAATTTATTTTTATCCCCACTGAGAAAAAAAGTTCCACCGGGGCTGTGAGACAGGCGTGTTCTGAGTCAATTATCTCAATTCAACCAACGTCAAAATTTTCGAAGATTGCAACCCTTTATTGAGAGACTTATGAGCACTCTTACAGGGAATCTTTTCTATGTTTCATTGATGTGAATGTCTTATTCGTGATTTGATTGGTATATGGGGGGGGGGGCTTCACGGTTGGCGAATGAGCAAAATCGATTTTTTCGAAAAGAGTGGTGGAATTCTACGAAAATTTTGACTGAAATTTAGAAATTGGGTCCTCTGTCGAAGACAAAAAATTAGGCAATTTTAGAGCGGAAAAACGCAACTTAGGAAAGAAATGAGTGATAGATAGATAGATATGCCCTCTGATGCATCGGAATGGGTCCTACCCACGGTGGAGTAGGAATCACAGCGCAAGCAGACATTGCAACCCTGCAGATGCGAGCTGCCGAGCCATGGTGTATACCACGACTCTCGAACTACACGGGAAAACGGATGTCCTCACAGGTGTAGAACCTCCTGAGTGTCACGGCACACCACAATGTCTGAAATATCTACCCATACTCTTGTATCAGAGTTATGGTACCCAATTCCCCTCACATGGCATGGGTTGACCCGGGCGAAGGAGCATTCACTTGCCAAGTGAATCGTAGTGCCACGGTGGGTATCGAACTCGAGCCCCCTGGACAGAAGTCAAGCACGATAACCACTACACCACTACGAAGAAATGAGTGGAATTTTGGAATTAGCACCAAATAGTCCAGATTTCCGGTACTTTTGACAAAAGGACAAAAGCCTTGAATTTCAAAACAATTTTCAGTGGTGAAACTGTGCTTCTTTTTGAGACGATTGGACGGAGATTATGGAAAAATCCAAGATCTTGGATGATTGCCCGGTTACCTTTGCATTCGCTGAATACGCTGCAATAAATAGGGAGCCTTTAAGCCCAAAGACAAAGAACAGTATATATATCGTTAATGGGTAAATTCGAATATAGTAAACTCTACATTAAAACATCCAAATAAATCTCCTTCATTCTATCGGAAACTTAATACCAAATACTTTACGTGTATTGTGTTCTTGATTTGGCGGTTGGCCAAAGTGCAATTTTTAGCGGTAACTTAATTTGGCGGATGGCAGGCTTTGTAAAATTTGGTGGGGCTTCAATTTTGTGGATAAAGATTTTTGTTTGTTTTGGCGGGAATTTAATTTTCCCAAAAGCCGCAAAATCCGTCAAATTTAACCCCCGCTAAAATTAACACACTTAAGCAAGGAACTATTAAATTAATGAAACAAATTCTTTTTTGCATAAATTTGATATTATTACAAAAATTCCACACAATATAAGTTAATGATAATAAAACATACATGGATTTAAATATTAAATACGTTTTCTGCATTAATCCCGTAAATCCAGTTTCATGGCCTCTAAACCTGTTGGCGATTAAAAAAGCGACTTCAGTCTAATGTTTCGTAACTGAAAAACCCTGACAGAAGGTTCGTTAGCTACGGCCTTTTTCTTCATTTAAATTAAATAATAGAATAAAGTGATCGGAAAATTGAAAAGTAGTGAATCTACAGAGAAAATCTCTGAATTGTAAAAATGATTGATTGATTGCATCAGAGTGAGAATTCAGGGCCGCTTCTTGACAAAGCGATTATTTCGTGTCTTTCACTGAGAAATACATTTTGATGAAAAAAGAAGCGGTAGGAGATGGAATTGTGAAACTTAAGTTGAATTTTGGCTCTAGACTTAAATCAGTTCAACGAGAAAATCAAACAATGTACATATATACGTGCATTTATGACAGATAAGAAAAACCTCATTTCATGTTTGGCACCGAAATCGAATTACTGTTTTCTTCGAACACCGAGACACGGACGGAAAAAAAGCTAATACCGTCAAACCTGTGCGGGGGGTCCCCCCCCCAAAAAAAAAAAGCTACAAAATGCGAGACACTGAAAATTCTCTGATTGTGAAGTATGAATGTACCAAATTGAGAAAAAGAATACCACAAATTCTTCTTCGAATAACTTTATCATGAAACGGTTACATATGATTAAATTTCTTCAAAAAATAAGTCCATCACCTGAGTGAAAACACGTGACATGTTTCCTGCTCTTTGCATCAATGGGATTTTAATCAGACTGTGTGAAGAAGAACAATGTTTATCGAAAATACTTCTTGCTTCTCTAAAATCATCATATTTTTCTTCGTAATCGAGTCGGTCCTTAAAATCAACTGCTAGCTCATCTGAAAAATCATTGTTTTTCAAAATAACCGATGATACTGGTAGTTTAAACCACTTTAAAATGGTTGAATCTTTATCGTGGAGAAACTGACTGAAAATGTCAGGTTGCCAGCGAGACTTCAGCTGAGACAATGTAGATGAAAAGTTGTTAGAATTGAAAGATGTTTGATTGTCACCTGATTCGTCACTATCATCTTCATACAAACTAGTGTTGTCAATTATGATATAACGATTGCTAAGCTTTTCGGGAAAAAATTTTTGGTCTAGATAAACTAAGAAATGTAACTTCCGATCAGAGATTGTACTCAAAGAACCCTCACAGGTAACCCGTTGTTCTTTGAGGCCGTCAAAGCGAAGCCAGTCTTTTGAGTTGTAACGGAATAGGCTGACATGGTTCATTGCTTGTAACTTCAATTCCAATTCCTGATGAGTAACAAGGACCAGTACAAAAGTGAATTTCTTATCTGACATATCAAAAGTTATCAAGGTTGGTAGCTTTTCAAATCTATTCAAACAATCAGCTGATATCATAAGGAAATGCGGAACCTCTGATATTGTCTTTGTCACACTACCTTCACAATCTAAACAAGGCTCCTTTTTTGGCTTCAATGAATCGCATATCCTCTCTTCAAGTGGCAAACGAGCTGTAGAAATTTTTATCAATGTTCTCTCATACTTTGGATTTGAGCTGCAAGAACCACTACAGGTTGATTCGAAAGTAAAATGGAACCCTCCGCTTCCAGATAAAGGTTTGAAGAAGTTTTTTTCATCGCCAGTACGGAAATCAATATCATTGTAATGATCAATACTCTTACCAATGATCGAGGAAAACCATTCCAACCTACCCATATCCGCATCTTTCACAAAGCAATCTAATACATCCAGCAATTCTTTGGCAGAGTCATACTCGAGCAGCATTTCTTTTAGCTCTTTACAATAGTGTAGAGTTTGCGATAGCCAAAATAAAGGACCATCGATAAAATGAGTGTGTTTTAATGACAAACCTTTGACACAACCTCCTTTTTTAGGAACAGAAATCTCAAACAAAGGCTTTTTGGTGATGCATTCGAGCTGAGTCGCAATGATGTGGTTTTCACTCAGAATTTCGTTACTGGAATGAACAGATGAGGCTTTTCTACATTCAGTGCATGCCAACCTTTTGTTTATATCGGATTTTAACGGATCACACTCCAAATGGTACCACTTTTCACAGACATTACATTTCTTGAACGCTTCCCCGTAATCGGGCTTCAAACAAGAGCAAAATAATTTTTCTTCCCACTGAAACAAAACGTCTTGCTTAGGTTTACTGCGCTTCTCCAAATACATGTCAATTCCTTCTGTTCCTTCCATGAATTTTACGATGCCAGCAAGAATTTTCTTTTCATCAACGATTTTCAGAGTGACAGGATTCATATTTGAAGAAAGCATATACCCTAAACAAATTGCATATGGACCAGATAGGGAAACTTTCGAGGCTTGAGGAATATCCATAATCTTTATATTGATGCTGCTTCCCGGATACTCGATGAACGAACGAACAGCCCTTAAGAGAGACAAGGGGTACGACACTCGCTTTTCTTTGTGCTTGTAGAAGCTTTTGTAGTGAGGGTCAAATATAAAGATCTTAGTTTGAGGATTTTCCTTCTTTGAATGCACTTTAGGATAACCACTTGTAACAACTACCCAGTGGCCAATGGCAACTTCAATTATTTGAATAAATCCAAGTTCACACGGATAATAGCTTCCTTCTGACAAACATTGAAAGTCCGAAGACCTTGCTCCCTTCAGAAAAAACATAGCAGCCTCCATTATATTTTGATTAAAAGACTTCCCCGATAAAATCCAACTTTTATCTCTCAAAGTCATACAAAGGCTATCTGAGTTGGAGAATGCTAAGTTCCATGGCTCATCCGGCTCGGGTTTAGACGCACGGGATCTTTTGTCCGACGCAATGTTTGTCTTCTTTGCAACACTTTCGTCACTCGCAGAGCCTAAGAACTGTTTTTGCTTGTTCTGATGGCCTAACAACTCAACCCCTTGATGATCACTGTCATTAGTTTCATCATTACCAACTTCAACGAAACACCGACGTTTTGCTGTTCGTTCATCAACCACATAACCGCTAAAACGTTTTGCTTTATGTCTCGGTGGGTTCTTCCGTGTAACTGGAACTACATCAGAATCATGTTTTTTATCAAGTGATAATGAAGATTCCTCTGATAACGGTGATGAAGGAAGGGTTGAGCTGTTGCACCCTGTTTCAGCTGATCCAAATGACTGCTGGGATCTTCCTTTAAGACTACCCAGGCCCTCAGGCTCTTGTGTGTCTTGTGAACTGGACACCGTGGTTGTGCTACCGTTCGACATATTAACTGCGTGGCTATCGACATTGCTGTTGAATTCTTGTAAATTACTCCTCCCAAAATTCAATCTACCTAGAAAATCATAATGGACTCCGTCGTATTTGTTTAAGTATCCATTCACTAACTTTCGATCCCTTTTTAAGTTATAATGCCCTAACATCGATCGAAAAAGAAATATATGGTTGATAGGCGAACGCATATTCAAAGAATTCGTTGATTCCCGAAACTTTCTATGTAGTTGCTCCTCAACTTGGGTGTTAATCTGAGAATGAAGCTCAGGTATGATAGTTACTCGTCTCAAAACTTCGATTTCAGCATTAGTATTTTTCTCATGAAAGCGGTCAAACAGACAAAAGTGTCGATCACTACCGGTGACAGGGTGGCAATTGGGATTGTTATTTTCACCGCTCTTTAAATGTTTTGTTGGATCCATCCATGGAAAGGATCTCTCCAGTTCACCATTAGTTGCATCAGCAACAATTTCTGGGTCATCTGGATCATCAATCCTTCCATCGAATGGATAGAATAGTTTGCCTTCTTGGTCACCTTTCTCTAATCTTAAAGTGTCTTCCCGTCTTGAGCCATTGGCATGACGCGCCAATATATGTGCCAAATCAACTATGATAACATTCGGTACATGTTTAAATGAAAGAATGGCATCAACATAGTCTCGACAACTCTCGGCTCTCAATAAAAACTTGACATAATAAACGATACCGTGCACACATGAAAGACTTAACCATCCCCCAGAATGACCCCAAAGCTTTGTGAAAATCTTTTTAAACTGATTACCTTCTCTCGCAAAAGAGTTTTTTATTCGGTTCAAAATGTCAAATTTAGAGCCGTCACTACTAAACCCACAAGACCTGGCGATAGTTTTCACCCTTTTTGCGGATTCTTGAGTTAGCATTTCCAAGATTCTTTCCTCACATACCTCTCTATAATCCTCTTCCATGGAATCAGTACGAGAAGACACTTTCTTGAATTCGGTATTCAAGAGTTTATGGGAGTTTCGAGATTTCTTGTTCATAAAAGGTGACCAATAATGGAGGTTAGGTTTAATTTTGACAGTTTTGGATTCTTGAAGTGCCCTATTTACAATATCAAACTCAACATCTTCCCAGAACTTGTCAGAATCAACCTCTCCGTCAAAATCATCTGTGATTTCATCCGCACCAATGTCCTCCATGGAGCATTTGAATGCAATTTTGCGATTAACATCCGTTACTAATGCCCAAGGATGGTCGCCACAAATCGAGCATTTGAAGCAGATCTCACTCGTTGCGAGTATTTCAAAAAGGAAATAAGCGTTTGATACTTTTTGCTGATCCAACTTCAAATCAATAACAAAATCTAAAGACTCAATGTACGAATTTATTGAATTGTTTTGCAGAGTGTGTCCTCGAAGTTGCATACAAACATCAAATCCCAGTAAAAGGCTGTCGTTATAGTTATGTATACCATCTTTACTTTCCTGGTATCGATAATATATCCGACAACCGGGACAATAACTATGGTAAGTCACAAAGTCTGTGTAAACCTTATTGGCGGTAATTAACCTTGCCTTACGAGAGGCTATTTGCGGAACGGACAAATCTTCCCCACAATGAAAACAAACCTTTTCGGATGGATATAGTTTTCTCGGCGTATTTGTAATATCGATATGTCTTTTTTCACGCAAATCAGATTCTGAGTAAGTTTTGTTTTCGCGGATATACTTGCACATTCGGGCATAATCTAGATCTGAAGAACATTCGCTAGAGGTTGCGTTTGTATCACTCTCAACGGTAACATCCCCATCTAAAGCACTTTCAGAAAGGAGCCCTTCATTTGACGTAACAAAAGTTGGCTTTGATGATAAAAGATCATGCATTGTCAAATAGCACAATGCCATTGCTTTATGAACGCAAATATATGATCGTCGCGCGCACCCACAGTCAAACTGCCCAGACGATCGATCATAAGTCACTACAAATCGTTTAAGTAAAGCATTGTGGTGTTTTTTATTTGTGAAAACAGAAATATGAATGTACTTAGGAAATATCCAGGGAACGGCCACTGGTTTGGAAAATGAGTTAGCAGAGTGCAGTAAATTTATACACATTTCAATTGTTTCTTCTTTCAATGTGGAAGAAACAATATCATTCATAGCCACTTCGTGTATCTCTTCTTCGGTCATTTGTTGTTCTTGTGGAAAATCAGCATTGCCATCTACATCCTTAAGATGGTGACACAGCGCTTCTCTGCGACTACTCAAACTGGCAACCCCAAACTCTACGTTGCACTCCTTGGACTCACAAAACACTAAAGGAGTACTAGAATGTACCAGTCTTTGAACGTGAATTGGGAATGGTCTACCTGTTATGTTCTTCTTAACCATGAAGATAGCACTTTCCCTGTCTACACAAATTGCCTTGGATAAAGCTGGCGTAACATCAGGGTGTTTTAAAGACATGTGCCTCTTCAAAGAGCTTTTTAACATCGACTGACAACAAACGGAACAAGTCACATTTTCACCAGGATGTCGACGAACAGGCTTTATTATCGATGTACTACGCTGGGCTACTTCATTGGTCCTTTTCTGAACATTATTTTCCGTTTTACTACCTTTGACACTCGTCAAATTCTTCTTGGCATCTTCCTGAAAATGGGTATTGTAATGAATCAAGAAATTATTTTTTTGAAGTGTGACCTTGGAGCACTCGGGACAGTGATAATGGTAGCTTGAATTTTGAGATTTATAATGATCTCCCTTCTTACACCCAATTGATACAAAACCGTTTTTCAGCTGTGGAGCATGTTTTAAGTTGAAGTGAGTATTTTCGAGATGTCTGATCAAACGAGAGCGCTTAACCTCAGTCCTGTCATCACACAATCTGCAATGGAAATGCTCATTTTCGTACTTAGAGCATACTTTATTTTCAGCGTTGCACAACAAGCCAGCCAAGTTAAAAACCTCATCTTTATTAAGCCCTTCAAAATATTCTTTGGGGACATTATATTGAAAGCCTTGACTACCATCTTTAGGGGCACTATCAGCTCCACCTTTTTCTAACTCAAAGTCGACAAAAGATTCACCTTTATCAGATTTATCAGGAGATGGAAGCGGGCATGTTATTATATTTTCTAAAGGTATTTTTGGGATTGGCTCTCTCCCCTGCTTCAAATCATCCAACAAATCGAAACCACAGAATAACCAACGAATAACACAGCAACGCAAAAAGGTACTGTAAGATGTAACATCCCTTAAGTACGAGTAAACAAACGTTTTTCTTGAAATACTTAAAAGATTACATAAGTAATCTTTTTCGTAAATACCCATTACTGCAACTATTATAACTACCACTCCACAAATCACTCCACAAGTTTGGAGGGGATAGTTCTCGGAACATTTACCCTTTTGACAAACGTGTTTGAATTGGTCTGCCCTCTCGTGTGACCGGTCAATGGAAAAATGTTCATGATAACCAAATAACTCCAGTAAAGAGTTCATCTTCTCGCTGAATTCTTCAGGGAATTCCCAGCCTGCCGAGCAGCTGTAGGTAATTTTCTTATCTTTCACATCGATTATTGCTAAGGCATAGTGACAAGCTGTAAGTCTCTTATCATTTTCAGATTTGCCTTCCCCTAAGTAGGTCCTGAATTCTTTTAAGCAGTCATAGCGATATCGACCTGTGTTCAAAAATACAAAAATGGTTTCAACATCGTAGGCATTCTCAAACTTACACTTAAATCTAGAAACAACTTCTTCACTCCATGCACCGTGATATTCTCGAGTGAAAGAAACACAAAATGATTTGTTACTGTCATCAGAATTCAGTCGTTCGATAACATGTAAAATAAGATCATCGCTAAGTCTTTCATCGGCTAGAAAATCATCAGCTAATGCCTTCAATCCTTCATCGACTACCCTCCCATTTACAACCTCGTCTATTGAGCTATAAAAAGATGAATTTAATCGGTAAGGACTGCGAACTCCAGCCTTCAAGTTTTCTACCATATAGTTACTTCTTGACGAGGTTGAAGGTTTTGCATTTGTATCTCCGCCATACCGCCTTGAAGTTGAGCGCTAAATGAAAAAAAAGATTTATCATAGTTTACCAAAATCACAATAATATAATAATGGTCATAGCCCAGGGTCAAAGTCAGATGGTACACAGTATCTAATTCAACATAAGTTTCAATCATGTTTTAACCGGTTTTACCAAAAATACTTTCTTTTAATGAGTGACCATAACTCTTTTATTATTAGTCAGTCTTTCAATTAAAAAGAGAATAAGTTTACCTCAATTTTGCTACATTTGACCAGGTGATCAAGGTACTTGTCTTCGTCCTCAAAACTTCCTCGCTCGCAATAAACACATATCAAACTCTAGATAAAAAGTGTTTAACTCGTATTAAAAGGGAATTTCATGGTCGCTGGAGAATCGGCAGTTTCTTTGCCTGGATAGAACTGCAGAATTTTATAAAATATTAGAGTTATAAATATGGAGTTTCGTTTAAATGCCGAGAGCTTTGTATTTGAAATACTTTGTCTGCGTTGGTAATTTATTTCTCATTCACCCAGTACGCAGGATCGAATTACAAGTTAACAAAATAGTTCAATGGAGAACCTCTCTCGAATGTCCCCTTAATACCAAGATAAGTAGTAAGTTATAGCTAGCATACATGACGACGACGGGAATGAGTAGCTCTTGAAAGTTTACGCGATTTCTTGATATTACGCTTCTTTGTATATCCTCGTATTTTTTCCTATGTAAAAAATGGTCGTTATTTCAGTACGGAATACAATTCTAGAATGATCGCGTAGAAACGTTAGGCGTAAGTTCTCCTTGGCTATTTTCTCAAAAGTGAAGACTTTCAAATGTTTGACGTAAATTTGATTTCTCGCATCGGTTATCTGCACCAGATGAATTTGTTTTTTCCTGTACATTGACAAAAGATGTATGCTAGAGATTTGTAAGTGTAGATTGATGTAAAATAAAAACCAATTGGCTTTTCAGTCAAAATCCCTACACACAAAGAGCCGAAAACCCCATTGCCGTGACCTCTAGTAAGGCTACTACAATAATTTGGCCTAATTAGAGTTGATGTCTGATAATCTGAACTGCAAGATCAGGGAACGTTTTGTAGTAGTAGTTATCTGCTCCTGATACTCACAGACGATTATTCTTGGTGATAAAGTCATTTGAAAATAACTTATTTAATCTTTCTTGTAAATATCGAAAATATTGGAGGAAGCAATATCTTGGAATTAAACTAACCTTTTTAAAATAAGATTTAATGCTTTTTGTCTTCAACATTACTTCGTGATGCGTACTGAGCGGTATTTTGGTATAGTTTTCAAGCCTATAACGCCAATGTATCAAAAGTTTGTAAGAGAAACCTTTTTTTTTACGATGTAACGAGAATGGATGGGTTCTATACTACCCCCTACTACCGGATATCTTATAGACAGGGCTGAATAGTACAGTTCGGATAAAATTTTTAATTTAAAATGATAGCCACGAGCTTTAATAAGACCCTGTTTAAAAAATATATCGTACCTAAGTGATGGTAATCTTTTTTGTTTCGTACTGAAAAGAAGTAATAACATTTATAGAAAGAAAGATTTATGGGATGTAGAATGGGAGACATATGAACTTTGGCAGGAGCTATAGAACTGAATGCCACTAAATGTAACAATGAGACCTTTGATGTATCGCAGTCTGACAAACATTGGCCTTTAAGAGGGGTGGGTAGAGCCATTTCTATAACAACCCTCTTTCTGATTTTAAAATTTCTGGGAGTTGATTTGAAGCTAAGTTGTATGACTGGATCATAATGGATTGTCAAAGTATGGCCGTTCTATCAAAGGGAAATTATTTCGAGTAGTTTGCTTAGTGTCATGAAGACAGAAGTTTATATCTATTCCTCATCCCCGTCCTCATCCCACATTTATCTATGTTTTAATATTAAACTAACCTTTGGAAAACGAAATCTTTTGAAAGCTCTGGTCGAGAAAGCCCAAGGTTGGATGACGTTGACCAGAAAACGTTCCCAACAGGGATGTTGGTAGAAGTGTGGTAGTGCTCGTGTGCACGTTTTTCTTCAGTTTTGCATGCTAGTATGAACAAATGAAAAAAAAGTTTGATCTTGGAGCAAGCTTTTGCCGAATAAAAAATCATGAGGAAGCTTCTTGCGTATCGTGATATTTTTGATAAGAATTTACAAAAGGATTCACCACCTTTGAACTTTGTGATAGAAGCAAGAAACTGTGAATGTAAGGCTCGTTTAAAATAAGATTAGGAATGATGTAATATATCCAATCATAGTGAAAAAGAGTTATACATATTTGGTTTGATGGTTTCATTGCATCTTTGACTATCTGGCCCATGAGTCTTGGCAGTCCAACATCAAGACTTAGGTGGACTGTGTCTCTTTTTTTCCAGGTTTGCAAGTCGGTCACGTCCAGTTCGATTGTCAAATAGTTCGTATTCGTTTGAGACGTAACCTCTTGCAAAACCGTATTTGTTTTAGTCACGTCGAAATCGAGTCTCGGTGGTATTGAGACAAATGTTATCTATAACCGCAATAGATAAACTCTTAATATTGGGACTTTGAACCTGATAGATTAACTACAAAATGTGAAAAATTAACCGCCACATCAGAGTGTTTAAAAAATACAGATGACAGGTGTTTGCAACCAGGTTTTCAAAAATTTCTAATTTTGGATAAAAAATGTAGGAAGAAAGTCAAAAATTTGGTAAATTTGGGACCCTTTTGATGGGACTTTCATCGAAACTTAGCCCTTGTAGAACAAACATGGGTTCTAAGGACTCATTCTTATTTGTAATCCTTCAGGGGAAAAAAATATTTAAAGGTCCTAAAAGGGCATCTCAGCTACAAACCAAATACAAAGCAAAATAAATCAAGATGAACAAATTAAAAGCTTACCGGGGTCGAAGGGAATCTTTCCTTTGCGACTTTAATAAGTGCTTCAAGTTGATGTTTGATACTTTGGTTTTTACCGACGTTGTTCGTTCCAACAACAAAGTATAAACTGGATGGAACTACTTCAAATGAGACATTTTCAAATTCAATCCGGATGTGCTCAACGGTTCCACCAGGGGTGGAATTTATGTAAAAATTTGCAGGAGCATCCAACTGGTTGCTCTCAACATACGGTCGAAGGAGGCTGTCAGAAAAAACGGCTATCTGAAGAAAAATGAAAAAACATGTTTCTTATTAGTTTTATGAAGCGAAATTTCTTAGACAGTGCTGAAAAAAAGAATTAGAAAATGTCATTATGGATATGAACGACTTTTGTTTCATTCAAAACGGAAACTTCATTTAAACATCAAAATACCATTTTTACGTGATAACCCCAACCCTTATTAGGCATGAGAGTAAGTAACAGCTGATAAGAAAGTCCGAGTTGCCGTTAGTTACAGTGTACCGAAATCTAAATTGAAATAGTAAAAACACTCACAACATTATCCTTGCAATCCGATAAAGCATGGCGACTTCTATTTTGCTTGCCAGAAATACCTTTTCTCCATGAATACACTTTATATGGTTTTCCGGTACCGTAACTAAAAGTAGTGTAAATTAACGTGCATGAATTATTATGTAGTCAAAACTCCTCAAACAGGATTTTACTTTTGAAACAAAAAGACATGATTAACAGATATAGTTTTCTACAATAGTAAAGAGTTCGTTGGGATTGACAAAATGATATGAAATTTTCATAGAACAGAATTTGTTCGAAAGAATTGAGGGGTGGTAACATTATTATTGTAATAGTTGCTGTGCTTAAAACACGTACTGTAAGGACCGTATATCCACGATAAACTTTGAGCAGTCGGTTTTATGTATCGGGCCTATTACAACGTCTACTGTGCTTACAGAATGAAGGGACCCTATATCCACGACAACTTGTTTTCCCAGTGGGGTATTGCTGTTGTGCTTAAAACACGTAAGGACCCTATATCCACGATAAACTTTGGCAGTCGGTTTTATGTATCGGGCCTATTATAACGTCTACTGTGCTTACAGAATGAAGGGACCCTATATCCACGACAACTTGTTTTCCCAGTGGGGTATTGCTGTTGTGCTTAAAACACGTAAGGACCCTATATCCACGATAAACTTTTAGCAGTCGGTTTTATGTATCGGGCCTATTATAACGTCTACTGTGCTTACAGAATGAAGGGACCCTATATCCACGACAACTTGTTTTCCCAGTGGGGTATTGCTGTTGTGCTTAAAACACGTAAGGACCGTATATCCACGATAAACTTTTAGCAGTCGGTTTTATGTATCGGGCCTATTATAACGTCTACTGTGCTTACAGAATGAAGGGACCCTATATCCACGACAACTTGTTTTCCCAGTGGGGTATTGCTGTTGTGCTTAAAACACGTAAGGACCCTATATCCACGATAAACTTTTAGCAGTCGGTTTTATGTATCGGGCCTATTATAACGTCTACTGTGCTTACAGAATGAAGGGACCCTATATCCACGACAACTTGTTTTCCCAGTGGGGTATTGCTGTTGTGCTTAAAACACGTAAGGACCGTATATCCACGATAAACTTTTAGCAGTCGGTTTTATGTATCGGGCCTATTATAACGTCTACTGTGCTTACATAGAAGGAAGGGACCCTATACCCACAAGAACTTGTTTACAAAGTTAGACGTTAAATACTGATATTGTGCTAATAAAATCTGAGGACCCTATATCCACAAGAACTTTTTCTCCAATAGGAGTGATGACTAGTGACTTATAAAACATTTCTTGTGCTTATAAAATAAAGGGACCCTATATCCACAAGAACTTGTTTACCAAGTTAGACTTCAAATACTGATATTGTGCTTATAAAATATGAGGACCCTATATCCACGATAAATTGCTTTCCCAGTGGGAGTAATGAATAGTGACTTATAAAACATTTCTTGTGCTTATAAAATAAAGGGACCCTATATCCACTAAAGCTGGTGTACCAAGATATTCTAATAAAGACTTTAGGTATCGTTGTTGTGCTTATAACATGTAAGGACCCTATATCCACAATAAAACTTTTAGCAGGATTTTTTATACATCAGGCCTATTATAACGTCTACAGTGCTTATAGAATGAAGGGATCCTATATCCACGAGAGCTTGTTCACCAAGTTAGACTTCAAATACTGATAATGTGCTTATAAAATCTGAGGACCCTATATCCACGACAACTTGATTTCCCAGTTGGGTATTGCTGTTGTGCTTAAAACACGTAAGGACCGTATATCCACGATAAACTTTTAGCAGTCGGTTTTATGTATCGGGCCTATTATAACGTCTACTGTGCTTACAGAATGAAGGGACCCTATATCCACGACAACTTGTTTTCCCAGTGGGGTATTGCTGTTGTGCTTAAAACACGTAAGGACCCTATATCCACGATAAACTTTTAGCAGTCGGTTTTATGTATCGGGCCTATTATAATGTCTATTGTGCTTACAGAATGAAGGGATCCTATATCCACGAGAGCTTGTTCACCAAGTTAGACTTCAAATACTGATAATGTGCTTATAAAATCTGAGGACCGTATTTCCACGAAAACTTGTTTTCCCAGTGGGAGTGATGAATAGTGACTTATAAAACATTTCTTGTGCTTATAAAAGAAAGGGACCCTATATCCACAAGAACTTGTTTACCAAGTTAGACGGTAAATATTGATATTGTGCTTATAAAATCTGAGAGCCCTATATCCACGACAACTTGTTTTCCCAGTGGGAGTGATGAATAGTGACTTATAAAACATTTCTTGTGCTTATAAAATAAAGGGACCCTATATCCACGAAAGCTGGTGTACCAAGATATCCTAATAAAGACTTTAGGTATCGTTGTTGTGCTTATAACACGTAAGGTAGGACCCTATATCCACAATAAAACTTTTAGCAGGATTTTTTATACATCAGGCCTATTATAACAACTACTGTGCTTATAGAAGGAAGGGACCCTATACCCACAATAATTTGTTTACAAAGTTAGACGTTAAATATAGATATTGTGCTAATAAAATCTGAGGACCCTATATCCACAATAACTTTTTTTCCAATAGAAGTGATGACTAGTGACTTATAAAACATTTCTTGTGCTTATAAAATAAAGGGACCCTATATCCACAAGAACTTGTTTACCAAGTTAGACTTCAAATATTGATATTGTGCTTATAAAATCTGAGGACCCTATATCCACCATAACTTGCTTTCCCAGTGGGAGTGATGAATAGTGACTTATAAAACATTTCTTGTGCTTATAAAATAAAGGGACCCTATATCCACAAGAACTTGTTTACCAAGTTAGACTTCAAATACTGATATTGTGCTTATAAAATATGAGGACCCTATATCCACGATAAATTGCTTTCCCAGTGGGAGTAATGAATAGTGACTTATAAAACATTTCTTGTGCTTATAAAATAAAGGGACCCTATATCCACTAAAGCTGGTGTACCAAGATATTCTAATAAAGACTTTAGGTATCGTTGTTGTGCTTATAACATGTAAGGACCCTATATCCACAATGAAACTTTTAGCAGGATTTTTTATACATCGGGCCTATTATCACGTCTACAGTGCTTATAGAATGAAGGGACCCTATATCCACGAGAGCTTATTCACCAAGTTAGACTTCAAATACTGAAAATGTGCTTTTAAAATCTGAGGACCCTATATCCACGACAACTTGTTTTCCCAGTGGGAGTGATGAATAGTGACTTATAAAACATTTCTTGTGCTTATAAAATAAAGGGACCCTATATCCACGAAATCTGGTGTACCAAGATATTATAATGAAGACTTTAGGTATCGTTGTTGTGCTTATAACATGTAAGGACCCTATATCCACAATGAAACTTTTAGCAGGATTTTTTATAAATCGGGCCTTTTATAACGTCTACAGTGCTTATAGAATGAAGGGACCCTATATCCACGAGAGCTTGTTCACCAAGTTAGACTTCAAATACTGATAATGTGCTTATAAAATCTGAGGACCCTATATCCACGACAACTTGTTTTCCCAGTGGAAGTGATGAATAGTGACTGATAAAACTTTTGTTGTGCTTATAAAATAAAGGGACCCTATATCCACAAGACCTTGTTTACCAAGATATTCTAATAAAGACTTTAGGTATCGTTGTTGTGCTTATAACATGTAAGGACCCTATATCCACAATAAAACTTTTAGCAGGATTTTTTATACATCAGGCCTATTATAACGTCTACAGTGCTTATAGAATGAAGGGACCCTATATCCACGAGAGCTTGTTCACCAAGTTATACTTCAAATACTGATAATGCGCTTATAAAATTTGAGGACCTTATATCCACGACAACTTGTTTTCCCAGTGGGAGTGATGAATAGTGACTTATAAAGCATTTCTTGTGCTTATAAAATAAAGGGACCCTATATCCACAAGAGCTTGTTTACCAAGTTAGACTTCAAATACTGATAATGTGCTTATAAAATCTGAGGACCCTATATCCACGAAAACTTCTTTTCCCAGTGGGAGTGATGAATAGTGACTTATAAAACATTTCTTGTGCTTATAACATAAAGGGACCCTATATCCACAAGAACTTGTTTACCAAGTTAGACGGTAAATATTGATATTGTGCTTATAAAATCTGGGAACCCTATAGCCACGAGAACTTGTTTTCCAAAAGAAGTGATGAATAGTGACTTATAAAACATTTCTTGTGCTTATAAAATAAAGGGACCCTATATCCACGAGAGCTTGTTCACCAAGTTAGACTTCAAATACTGATAATGTGCTTATAAAATCTGAGGACCCTATATCCACGACAACTTGTTTTCCCAGTGGGAGTGATGAATAGTGACTTATAAAACATTTCTTGTGCTTATAAAATAAAGGGACCCTATATCCACGAAAGCTGGTGTACCAAGATATTATAATGAAGACTTTAGGTATCGTTGTTGTGCTTATAACATGTAAGGACCCTATATCCACAATGAAACTTTTAGCAGGATTTTTTATAAATCGGGCCTTTTATAACGTCTACAGTGCTTATAGAATGAAGGGACCCTATATCCACGAGAGCTTGTTCACCAAGTTAGACTTCAAATACTGATAATGTGCTTATAAAATCTGAGGACCCTATATCCACGACAACTTGTTTTCCCAGTGGGAGTGATGAATAGTGACTGATAAAACTTTTGTTGTGCTTATAAAATAAAGGGACCCTATATCCACAAGACCTTGTTTACCAAGATATTCTAATAAAGACTTTAGGTATCGTTGTTGTGCTTATAACATGTAAGGACCCTATATCCACAATAAAACTTTTAGCAGGATTTTTTATACATCAGGCCTATTATAACGTCTACAGTGCTTATAGAATGAAGGGACCCTATATCCACGAGAGCTTGTTCACCAAGTTAGACTTCAAATACTGATAATGTGCTTATAAAATTTGAGGACCCTATATCCACGACAACTTGTTTTCCCAGTGGGAGTGATGAATAGTGACTTATAAAACATTTCTTGTGCTTATAAAATAAAGGGACCCTATATCCACAAGAGCTTGTTTACCAAGTTAGACTTCAAATACTGATAATGTGCTTATAAAATCTGAGGACCCTATATCCACGAAAACTTCTTTTCCCAGTGGGAGTGATGAATAGTGACTTCTAAAACATTTCTTGTGCTTATAAAATAAAGGGACCCTATATCCACAAGAACTTGTTTACCAAGTTAGACGGTAAATATTGATATTGTGCTTATAAAATCTGGGAACCCTATAGCCACGAGAACTTGTTTTCCAAAAGAAGTGATGAATAGTGACTTATAAAACATTTCTTGTGCTTATAAAATAAAGGGACCCTATATCCACGAAAGCTGGTGTACCAAGATATCCTAATAAAGACTTTAGGTATCGATGTTGTGCTTATAACACGTAAGGACCCTATATTCACGATAAAACTTGTAGCAGGATTTTTTATACTTCGGGCCAATTAAAACAACTACTGTGCTTATAGAAGGAAGGGAGCCTATACCCACAAGAACTTGTTTGCTAAGTTAGACTTCAAATACTGATAATGTGCTTATAAAATCTGAGGACCTTATATCCACGACAACTTGTTTTCCCAGTGGGAGTGATGAATAGTGACTTATAAAACATTTCTTGTGCTTATAAAATAAAGGGACCCTATATCCACAAGAGCTTGTTTACCAAGTTAGACTTCAAATACTGATAATGTGCTTATAAAATCTGAGGACCCTATATCCACGAAAACTTCTTTTCCCAGTGGGAGTGATGAATAGTGACTTATAAAACATTTCTTGTGCTTATAAAATAAAGGGACCCTATATCCACAAGAACTTGTTTACCAAGTTAGACGGTAAATATTGATATTGTGCTTATAAAATCTGGGAACCCTATAGCCACGAGAACTTGTTTTCCAAAAGAAGTGATGAATAGAGACTTATAAAACATTTCTTGTGCTTATAAAATAAAGGGACCCTATATCCACGAAAGCTGGTGTACCAAGATATCCTAATAAAGACTTTAGGTATCGATGTTGTGCTTATAACATGTAAGGACCCTATATCCACAATGAAACTTTTAGCAGGATTTTTTATACATCGGGCCTATTATCACGTCTACAGTGCTTATAGAATGAAGGGACCCTATATCCACGAGAGCTTGTTCACCAAGTTAGACTTCAAATACTGATAATGTGCTTATAAAATCTGAGGACCCTATATCCACGATAAATTGCTTTCCCAGTGGGAGTGATGAATAGTGACTTATAAAACATTTCTTGTGCTTGTAAAATAAAGGGACCCTATATCCACGAAAGCTGGTGTACCAAAATATTCTAATAAAGACTTTAGGTATCGTTGTTGTGCTTATAACATGTAAGGACCCTATATCCACAATGAAACTTTTAGCAGGATTTTTTATACATCGGGCCTATTATCACGTCTACAGTGCTTATAAAATAAAGGGACCCTATATCCACAAGAGCTTGTTTACCAAGTTAGACTTCAAATACTGATAATGTGCTTATAAAATCTGAGGACTCTATATCCACGAAAACTTCTTTTCCCAGTGGGAGTGATGAATAGTGACTTATAAAACATTTCTTGTGCTTATAAAATAAAGGGACCCTATATCCACGAAAGCTGGTGTACCAAGATATCCTAATAAAGACTTTAGGTATCGATGTTGTGCTTATAACACGTAAGGACCCTATATTCACGATAAAACTTGTAGCAGGATTTTTTATACTTCGGGCCAATTAAAACAACTACTGTGCTTATAGAAGGAAGGGAGCCTATACCCACAAGAACTTGTTTGCTAAGTTAGACTTCAAATACTGATAATGTGCTTATAAAATCTGAGGACCTTATATCCACGACAACTTGTTTTCCCAGTGGGAGTGATGAATAGTGACTTATAAAACATTTCTTGTGCTTATAAAATAAAGGGACCCTATATCCACAAGAGCTTGTTTACCAAGTTAGACTTCAAATACTGATAATGTGCTTATAAAATCTGAGGACCCTATATCCACGAAAACTTCTTTTCCCAGTGGGAGTGATGAATAGTGACTTATAAAACATTTCTTGTGCTTATAAATAAAGGGACCCTATATCCACAAGAACTTGTTTACCAAGTTAGACGGTAAATATTGATATTGTGCTTATAAAATCTGGGAACCCTATAGCCACGAGAACTTGTTTTCCAAAAGAAGTGATGAATAGAGACTTATAAAACATTTCTTGTGCTTATAAAATAAAGGGACCCTATATCCACGAAAGCTGGTGTACCAAGATATCCTAATAAAGACTTTAGGTATCGATGTTGTGCTTATAACATGTAAGGACCCTATATCCACAATGAAACTTTTAGCAGGATTTTTTATACATCGGGCCTATTATCACGTCTACAGTGCTTATAGAATGAAGGGACCCTATATCCACGAGAGCTTGTTCACCAAGTTAGACTTCAAATACTGATAATGTGCTTATAAAATCTGAGGACCCTATATCCACGATAAATTGCTTTCCCAGTGGGAGTGATGAATAGTGACTTATAAAACATTTCTTGTGCTTGTAAAATAAAGGGACCCTATATCCACGAAAGCTGGTGTACCAAGATATTCTAATAAAGACTTTAGGTATCGTTGTTGTGCTTATAACATGTAAGGACCCTATATCCACAATGAAACTTTTAGCAGGATTTTTTATACATCGGGCCTATTATCACGTCTACAGTGCTTATAAAATAAAGGGACCCTATATCCACAAGAGCTTGTTTACCAAGTTAGACTTCAAATACTGATAATGTGCTTATAAAATCTGAGGACTCTATATCCACGAAAACTTCTTTTCCCAGTGGGAGTGATGAATAGTGACTTATAAAACATTTCTTGTGCTTATAAAATAAAGGGACCCTATATCCACAAGAACTTGTTTACCAAGTTAGACGGTAAATATTGATATTGTGCTTATAAAATCTGGGAACCCTATAGCCACGAGAACTTGTTTTCCAAAAGAAGTGATGAATAGTGACTTATAAAACATTTCTTGTGCTTATAAAATAAAGGGACCCTATATCCACGAAAGCTGGTGTACCAAGATATCCTAATAAAGACTTTAGGTATCGATGTTGTGCTTATAACATGTAAGGACCCTATATCCACAATGAAACTTTTAGCAGGATTTTTTATACATCGGCCTATTATCACGTCTACAGTGCTTATAGAATGAAGGGACCCTATATCCACGAGAGCTTGTTCACCAAGTTAGACTTCAAATACTGATAATGTGCTTATAAAATCTGAGGACCCTATATCCACGATAAATTGCTTTCCCAGTGGGAGTGATGAATAGTGACTTATAAAACATTTCTTGTGCTTGTAAAATAAAGGGACCCTATATCCACGAAAGCTGGTGTACCAAGATATTCTAATAAAGACTTTAGGTATCGTTGTTGTGCTTATAACATGTAAGGACCCTATATCCACAATGAAACTTTTAGCAGGATTTTTTATACATCGGGCCTATTATCACGTCTACAGTGCTTATAGAATGAAGGGACCCTATATCCACGAGAGCTTGTTCACCAAGTTAGACTTCAAATACTGATAATGTGCTTATAAAATCTGAGGACCCTATATCCACGACAACTTGTTTTCCCAGTGGGAGTGATGAATAGTGACTTATAAAACATTTCTTGTGCTTATAAAACAAAGGGACCCTATATCCACAAGACCTTGTTTACCAAGATATTCTAATAAAGACTTTAGATATCGTTGTTGTGCTTATAACATGTAAGGACCCTATATCCACAATGAAACTTTTTGCAGGATTTTGTATATACATTGGGCCTATTATAACGTCTACAGTGCTTAAAGAATGAAGGGACCCTATATCCACGAGAGCTTGTTCACCAAGTTAGACTTCAAATACTGATAATGTGCTTATAAAATCTGAGGACCCTATATCCACGACAACTTGTTTTCCCAGTGGGAGTGATGAATAGTGACTTATAAAACATTTCTTGTGCTTATAAAATAAAGGGACCCTATATCCACGAAAGCTGGTGTACCAAGATATTATAATGAAGACTTTAGGTATCGTTGTTGTGCTTATAACATGTAAGGACCCTATATCCACAATGAAACTTTTAGCAGGATTTTTTATACATCGGGCCTTTTATAACGTCTACAGTGCTTATAGAATGAAGGGACCCTATATCCACGAGAGCTTGTTCACCAAGTTAGACTTCAAATACTGATAATGTGCTTATAAAATCTGAGGACCCTATATCCACGACAACTTGTTTTCCCAGTGGAAGTGATGAATAGTGACTGATAAAACTTTTGTTGTGCTTATAAAATAAAGGGATCCTATATCCACAAGACCTTGTTTACCAAGATATTCTAATAAAGACTTTAGGTATCGTTGTTGTGCTTATAACATGTAAGGACCCTATATCCACAATAAAACTTTTAGCAGGATTTTTTATACATCAGGCCTATTATAACGTCTACAGTGCTTATAGAATGAAGGGACCCTAT
The DNA here is from genome assembly GCF_902728285.1 of Clytia hemisphaerica. Taxonomy (NCBI): domain Eukaryota; kingdom Metazoa; phylum Cnidaria; class Hydrozoa; order Leptothecata; family Clytiidae; genus Clytia; species Clytia hemisphaerica. Next base: position 959,984 of record NW_027104211.1, on the reverse strand, counting down.
ATCCACGAGAGCTTGTTCACCAAGTTAGACTTCAAATACTGATAATGTGCTTATAAAATCTGAGGACCCTATATCCATGACAACTTGTTTTCCCAGTGGGAGTGATGAATAGTGACTTATAAAACATTTCTTGTGCTTATAAAATAAAGGGACCCTATATCCACGAAAGCTGGTGTACCAAGATATCCTAATAAAGACTTTAGGTATCGATGTTGTGCTTATAACACGTAAGGACCCTATATCCACAATGAAACTTTTTGCAGGATTTTGTATACATTGGGCCTATTATAACGTCTACAGTGCTTATAGAATGAAGGGACCCTATATCCACGAGAGCTTGTTCACAAAGTTAGACTTCAAATACTGATAATGTGCTTATAAAATCTGAGGACCCTATATCCACGAAAACTTGTTTTCCCAGTGGGAGTGATGAATAGTGACTTATAAAACATTTCTTGTGCTTATAAAATAAAGGGACCCTATATCCACAAGAACTTGTTTACCAAGTTAGACGGTAAATACTGATAATGTGCTTATAAAATTTGAGGACCGTATATCCACGAAAAATTGTTTTCCCAGTGGGAGTGATGAATAGTGGGAATGATGAATGTGGTGATGAATGAAGGGACCCTATATCCACAAGAACTTGTTTACCAAGTTAGACGCGTTAGACGGTAAATACTGATAATGTGCTTATATAAAAGGGACCCTATTATATCCACGTGAACCTGTTCACCAACGTCAGCTTAAAAGATATTCAAGTACAGCTATTGTGCTTATAAAACGTAAAAAACCCAATGTATCTCCGCGACAACGTCTTAACCAAGTATTTCGATACTTCTTTATTGTGTTTATAATATCAGAACCCTTTAAGAGAATATTCCCAATCCGAATACTGAGATGGTCACCGTTTGCAAGGTCGTTTATTATAAAATGCGCAAACCCTTGAAGAGATTTATTTATTCGAATTCCCTGATTGCTAGGATGTGTAAAACTTTACTTACCTCATTATGCTTATGATAATATCACGTTTTCCAAAATGAAAATGATAAAAATCGTTCGACGAACAA
>NW_027104211.1:209618-212629 GCF_902728285.1 Clytia hemisphaerica | reverse complement strand
TTAGTCAGGGAGCAGAGCGCCAAAAAAAATGTCAAAAGTTGTATTTTGGTGGGACTTTAAAACTTACATGAAATGAAGCTTATGCTTCATAGAGTTCAAAACACTTTACTTGCCATCTTGAATTTACTTGTGGGCTTTGAAATCAATCAAAACACATTTCATTTTCAGTTACAAAAAGTTCAGTTTTTTTGTCGCCATCTTTCTTTCTCATAACACAGCGTTCAAAATATTTGAATCTTTTCAGGGGGTTCATACAAAATGAAACGAATAAAAGAAACGAGAGAATCATTTTCTTTTTGTAACTTTTGTATATTCGCCTGTTTTATAACATTTATTTACATTTCTGTTTACTTTAACAAATGTGAGATAAAAAAGATTCTTTGATCTTTCAGTGAAAGAATAATTTGTATACAAACCCCCGTCTATAACTTTTATAAATGAATACATTCCATTGCATTTCGTAAACAACAAAGATTAAAAGTACGCGAGAAAAGCGCGGGAAACCTTTCTACCATGTGCAATGTGTATTGCACAGCAGGCTCACATATGTTTACACTTGTTTTTTTATTAGAACACAAGGCTCTATCACTTAGGCCGAAACCTGGGGGTACTTAAGCAAAAATGGATGCTGGGTATGGGCGGACGACCTTGGGTCGGTTTTTTCACCTTCCAAAGTCTCTCTAAAGGTTATATAAATCGGAAAATTTCAAAGTAGTAATCTCTCTAAGGCCTAAGGGTCGGAACATTCGCTTGAGTTTTAGAAAAAAAATTTAACTTTAACAGGAAAAATTGTAAAAAAGTCTCTCTAAGAGGGAAGGAAATTTTTCGAAAAAGTCTCACTAAGGGTCACTTTTTCACTAAAATTTGGTCTCTCTAAGGGTCGGTTGGTTTTCATCGGAGGTCCGGTCCGCACACATACCCCTCTCATCGATCCGCCAACCCAAGTACCCCCAGCGGCCAAAACCTGAGAAAAATTAAGAACAATAAGGTTCCAGCCAGACCTTTAATCTCAAAATCGGCGAAGAGTATGTTGTTACTTGTTGGGGAGATAATGGAGAGCCTTTTCATATTATTGACAAATATCTTACGGATCTTACGTACATTCCCAGTTTAAAAATCACGAAAAAAGCTGGTTCTTATAAAAAGAAAGCATGTAACAAAATGCATATTAGGCCTGGGCCCTGGCCTTTTTATTTGACTAGATAAAGGGATAGACCAACGGGACATATTTAAAAAGATTTTGTCGTAGGATAGACCTTACCTAGTCTTAGAGACATGTATTTTTGGCACTTGACGCTGAGAAAAACAAACATATCATATCAAGTCTTTGAGGTGTTCGAGGTGACTGTTATGTCCGTTCTAAAGTTGGAAAACTGGCCCTTAGAGAAGCGTTTTTACGACCCTTAAAGAGAACATTTTCCCAAAATTTTAGTCCAAATTTCCCCAGGGTACCACTAGGGTTGCAAGCTTACGACATACGAATATGAACCGCGCCCAACTTTCTTAGCGGGACTGAAAAAGAGGGGGAAAAAGCGAATTTTATGAGCCTTATAGGGCTTATAGGGGATAATTTGACCAAATTTTGATCTTTCAAGCAGCAAAAAGTAGAAATTTCCAGTCCATGGGACTCAAATATAATTTTTGTATTTTTTTCAACCCTCTTTTGTCTCAAAAAAATGCACCCTTGGCTGGAACATAATATTCATATCCAGAAAGTGGCGTCTCGCGATTTACGAATTTACTCGAATTTACTGACTCAGTAAAGGGTCAAATTAAATTCCTGTCAACAAGATTTTATTTTCAAGAACTTAGATTATTAGTCTGCGGCTCAACTTTGAAAGTGATAGAGTATAGTGACTAAGGAGGTACAGATGGAAAAAAATTATAATCTAAACCCTGCAATCAATCTTGATTAACTAAAATAGGTCTTTTTCAAGACTATTCAGACCCGGTGGAAGCAGGCAGAGGAGGCTTCACTTTAGCCTCGCTTCTTTTCAGCAAAATGCACTATTTTCTCCATATCCTGGTCTAGTGAAATTTAACTCATTTAATAGGTTTTCAGCCCCTACATATTTACGGTCGTTCCTCCGGGTCTGTTTATTAAAGCAGAATTTGGATTGATTAGTAAATTTTCCTTTTGCCTTGAAAAAATGTGGTCGGGCAAAGCCAGGCTGCCCCCTTCCATATTGCCGTGGTCCCTGCTTAGTTAAATCAAAGCAGAATTAGCTGTCTTGTTCAAGAATACACTTCACTGGCTGATGATACACGAGGGAAATTACGTACAGAGGTGACAGTGGAGTGATAGCAGCTCATTTTGAATGTGTTTCAGCATTTCCTCAGCACCTCTTACAGGTCAATATTTTAAATGTTATCATGGTAGTTTTGAAAGAGCACTTATGAATTCGAACTAGAGTTTTCAGGACAAAAATATATCGCTAAATACGGGGATGTTTTCCTTTACCTTTCTATATATTGCAGTTCATCCGTATACTTTATAACACATAGAACATTCCCTTTAAGAGTTAAGTAATTTTACAGACCGATCGACAGGGTAAAAAATAAACTTTTCTCCAGCGATATTCATCAACTCCCTTGACCAAGACACATAGAATATTAGATTTAATATGTTTGTTACAATTTCATTGGTAAAATCGTTACGGTCAAAGAATTCTAAAGTGAAAAGAGTGCAAAAGTATTGGTCTGTAAAATACCCTCTAAGGTCACGCGGCTAGACCAAAATACAATACAATCATTTTGTTTTATGAAGGTCTTTTAGTGGTCAAAATTTGGAATCAATAGCATTTGGCGATCCCGAGATATCAGGGGGGGGTCAAATATGTCCCCCCTGGGATTAGCCATACAGTAAACTTCTGTCCGTGCAAGGCCCCACAAGTAAATTCAGAAAGGCAAGTAAACGGTTTTGTGACCCTTTAGGCCTACTTAACCATCCCTGAAAGTTTCAAAAAGTCCCGAGTGTTATTTGATTTTTTTGGCGCTCTGCTCCCTGACTA
>NW_027104211.1:6699-208881 GCF_902728285.1 Clytia hemisphaerica | reverse complement strand
AACAAATATATGAATGTTGGGATTTTAAAGCCGCCCGTCGTGCAAGGCACTGAAAGGCAACGGGTGCCAAAAAGAAGGGTCGTTTGAAATGTGGCAACCTCATTGGTGGAAATTTGATAAACAGCTGCATAGGAGCGCTGGGAAGCAATCAGTAGAAGAGACCACTTTCGTTTTTATTGCAGATTTCTATAAAAACTTCTCTCGGGATTACTTGTCAATGTGTTGTGTCGACATAGCGTCAGCCCCCCCCGCTAGTTGTGGGTGGGGGTTACACCCTAAATCTTGGCTAAAAAAGGAGGGGGCTGGAAGAACACCACTTTTTTGGGGGGACCTATGTAATTGGGGGGAGCTAAAATCTCATCACTTAACATGGGGGCTAAAATAATTCAGCTTAATAGTTGGCTTCAATTACCCAAATTGAAGCTCATGAATCCGAAAAAATTTTGTCTGCGGCGCAATATTTTTATAAAAAGTGTGCAAAATATTTTATCTTTAACTTTGAACTGAATGCAAATTACACTGGAAAACTTTAATGGATCAATTTTTTGAAAGTGTCAAAAGTCCTGGGGCTGACAAAAAATTCATAAATCTTTGGGGGAACTTAAAACTCAGGGGGGACCTAATTTTTGCCTGGGACCTAAACCAAGGCTGACGCTATGGTTGACTTGTCAGCATTGTATTGTTGTAAAGGAAAAAGTAAAAGAGGTAAGGCTAGCCTAGTTTCTAATCCTGATATAGGAGTTTAAGTTTAGACTGTCACTTCCTCGTTTTTTCTCTTCGCTCCGTAACGGTCCGTCCAATCGCGCGCGTTCGTATTCAATACATCAGATACGCGTTGGACAGAGATGTAGTAGTACTACCGTGAAATCGGGTAACTTGCATCAGTGGAGGCTAACATCCATAGCCCTCAAATTAATGACCAATCAAAACAGCAAAATTTCAAAACAAATGAACTAAGCGCAGCTCTGCTCACAGCTCTATTCTACAATTTTTGTTTTGATTTAACTTTGTATTTTAAGGACCAGACAGGTCATTCATTTGAGGGCTATGCATGTTAGCCTCCACTGATGCAAGTTACCCACCTTCACGGTACATGAACCATGTCCAGTACATCTAATATTTATTGAGGCTATAATGTGCGTGATTCGCGGCTGAAGACGGTATTGCTCCACAACAGTGTTTTTTTTCCGAGTGCTCATTTCTAAAATGCCGTTATTTCTAATATTGTGTTGTTTTTATTGGCTTTATTTCTAATTTTGTATTGTTTTTATTTAGCCATTCCTACGCCCCAAACCCCCAGCTCAATCAGTTACATCAATATGCCTTCTTACCTGTCTTTGAAAATATAAATAAAAGTAATCACGGAAAAGGACGCGAAAAAAAAAGACATAAGTGTGAGAACAGAGTAATCAAACTCGTTAGAAAAAGTACCATTAGAAGTCATAAAAAATCAATCTGAATAAATGCAATCGAAATTCCAGAGAACTTCATAATTCCCCAAACAACATTACATTACTATGTCAAACTCCCATCACGTAAATTTTACAATTACGTCAGAGTAGACTATGCTCGCCACCGAAGAGGTTTATTTGGAAAGGGTAATTATATTTTATTGCTCGCTTCTTTTTTAAAGATTTGCCGGGTTGGAAGAGTATGAATTTCTTTCAGTTAGCCACACTAGCGTCCCGCCAAAATACGTATCAAAGATTAATGCTGCGAAAGCGCTATATCGTTTACTTGACTCCCAAGCAAAAAAATGCACCGCAAAACTTCTAAAGGGATTCATGAAAAAATAACCCGGCGCTTTTTAATGAAATTAACATTTTCAAAAACTTTGAGAAATTGCCTAAAATTTGAGCCATAGATGAAAAAATTTGAGCCAAGCCAACCTTGAAAACTAATTTGAAGATCAACTTACCAAGAAAAAGATCTACGGGGGAGGCGGAACCCACCTAGATCCGTGCACTACCGGATAGGCTATCTCCCGGAAATTTTGCCGGACCTCAAACAATGACCCATTTACATGTGCGTAATTGTTTTTACTTTAGCGTATAAACAAGGCCTTAAAAATCGAAGCGCTGTCTCGGGAATTGAATGACAAATTTTGGTTGGTTGATTTTGGCTGCTGCACGTTTTATTTTGTTTCCAACTTTCAAGTTTTAATTAATATTGTCTTGCGAACTTGATTCAGGTAACTCTCATCCTTGTTGTTGAAATGTATCCTGTAGATGACTGATGTTTTTTTTTCTGAAAGCTAGATTTCCTAGTGTGACTAACTGTCTTTGTACATATTTTACCAACCCAAATATTTAGGAGGCTGAGTTTTAAACGAATCGTCAAGTTGAAACGAACGATAAATGTATCAAAGTCTGTTTTATTTACCCCCTGTTGACTTAACAAAAGAGACTTAACTCGATGTTACAATACAATTATTGAAAGTTTGTGTCGGCCTTTTTATAATGAGCGAGACATACGTTCTCTGATTACGCAATTTCCATATTGACATTTTCGAGGCATTTTGTCAATTTTTCTCAGTCTCTCCACTCCAGTTAGTTAGCTAATTATATCTGTTTTGTACATGGCCCTAACACAAACCACCGTACAAATGCCATCTTGTAGCAAAATGGTCTATTCATGATATGCACCACTGGATGGAGAGTCTTGTGAGAACTTTTAAAATTTTCCACCCAATACGTCACTTAAATAATAGAAAAAGCGACATATTGGGTGGAACAAACACAGAAAAGTCAGTCAGGCATGCACATCCTGGCAAATGAACGGGGTATTTTTCACTTGCGACCATTGGCAAATGAACGGGGTCAAAAACGAAAATGACGTAATAGCGCCAAATACCCAGTTTAATTGAGCCGGGTTGGAAATATTTTGCTTCATTTCAAAGAACTGCATAGATGAAATTTTTTTTCCATGGGTCAATTTTGTCTTCGAAGATTGAAGAAACTTTTAACGAAAAAATAAAGTTCCCAGTTTTCTTCCTTTTTCCCCTATTTCAGTTTGAAGTTAATTTTTATACATTTTCGCGCTTTTAGCCTGAGACGTCCTATCTCATTTACACTGGGTGACGAATACCCCATGCAAATGCTCACCCTGTTCATTTGCCAGGATGTGCCTGACTGAAAGTTGCATAATATCGCGAAGTCATTGCAGTGGTGCATATACTGAACTGAATTTGTGATTTTTGGTTTTTGTTCCATTTGCCATTTGCTGTTTGAACTTTTTCCCATTTGGCCCATTGCATTGACACTGTCTCAAAACTTCCTCTTTATAAAAATCAAACCTGTTGTAAAAGTTATGTTTGTTCATCTTTTTCTGTCAGTAGTGATCAAAACAAAGCAACCCTAGCAAAACCAAAAATATTTTAATTTTCAAACTATTTCTGTGGTGACGCTCTGTGGTGTTATTGTCCACCATATTGAATCGCTCCGTCTTGGTCTCAGCAAAAAAAAAATTCAAAAATAAAAATTCCGAGAATAAAAATACAGGGGGTTAAAAGTGATAATTGTTAGATTAAAATTCGAAATTGCTTCATTTAGAATTCTAAAATTCTAAATTGTTTTGCTTTTAAAAATGACATTGAAATAATTGAAAATCAAAAAATTCTTATTAAAATCTTTAATTTTTATACTTGTACTTCTTATTGATTTAACTAATTCTACATTGAGCCCCCGGCATAACATCGAGTTCTAAAATTAAACTTTCCAAAAATTGCGCGGGAAAAAGAAGACAAAATTAATTGCCACCGCAGTGGAGTTTCAAATCACCACAGAGTTACCTTCGGTTGTATCATGGATTTATTCATGATTTGATAGAGACTCTGGATAAACATCGAATGAAACGGTGGAGAGCGAAGTATTGTACTTCCATTGTTTCAGAAAACAATCGATGTACAGGCTTTGTTCGCAAATGACATCTGCCATGGCGGCTCGAAGGACTCTGATTTTGGAAAATGATTAATACTCTTATTTCTAAAAAGTTTCTCTATTCGTACTTTTGCTGGCCAAAAGTTTGAAAATGAATTCTAGAATACCAAACAAATACATTTATGAAATCTGGTGTGAGAACAAAATCATCAGAGGAGTAAGATCAAACAAAATGCTTATAATGACAGGAAATTTTGAATTGGGAATATCTTTCCAATATTTCTCTGAGAAGTGCTGACATTGACATATGTTAGACGTTGAGACGTGACTCTAATAGCTTTACTGTGGTATGAAAATCTTTTGGTGGCACGTGGTGGCACGGGTGGTTTTTTTAAGGTTGAAGTTTGAAAATTTCTGGTGTCAATATTCAATTTGCATGTTTTTGCATTATTCTCGCAATATAAAACGTTATAACGACATATCATTAGCAATTAACTAGCTGAGTTTGAATCTCAGAGGAAAGCTTAAAGTCTCTTTTGGGAATTGGATAAGTGCTCTTTGATGAGGAACTGCAAAAAAATCATTTAATGGTGGAAGGAGGGTGAACAATATTGTCATTACTGCGGACAAGGCTTGTACACGAGAAATTGGCAAAAATCAGCTAGTTGTTTTTCCAGTGTCTATAATAATTCCTTGGTTGTATCAAGTGCATCTTATACCTTTTCCTTCTTCATATGAGTATGAGTGAGATTAATCACAGACCGGCGGGCATGTCTACCATGGAAAGGTATGAATTTCGAGACTCTTTTGAGAGGGGCCCCACCATAAATTTTAAAAAATGTTGTGACTACTAAATCAAAACAAAAAGAAGGAAGAAGAAAAAAGTTCGAAGATAACAGTGATGGGTTTTATCTTTTTTGTTTATATACAGTGAGACTTTTAGAAAACCAGTTATTGTTAGCTGCAAATTGAGATTAATCTACTATGATGAGTAAATAGACTTAGCATACTTTCGTCAACGACAAAGAACAAAGGTAAGATATTTCATTTTTACTGCAGAATGCCCCCTCCCCCTGAAGCTAGATGTCGTGCTTTGGCTGAAAAGTGTGCCGTAGTTAGGAGTAGGAAATCTTACCTAGGTCACGTGACATTGCAATAAAATTTCAGTGCTTGACCAATCAGAAGCTTCAAGGGTTTTCGAAAACAATAACAAACTACCGTGAAAAGCACAGGTCGATAACATATATTGTCCTGTGCCGACGAATCCAGATTCTATTCAGTAACCATGACGACCAACCAAGATCTTGGATGATTTTCAAAGTTAGTTTTTTTTCCGTCGTTGAAAACACAACTAAAAAATGTCCTTAATGCTTTTTAAAACGAGTCAGTGATAGAGAATCATAACATAAAGTCTGCCTATTATTTCGATTCAATTAAATTGACATTTCCATGATTAAAAGTTATAAATTTGGGGATCATGTAAAAGATTTCTTTTCGAAAGAAACTCACTTCAATTACACTTGGACTTGGAGGTTTCTGGGGAATTCCTAAATAGTAAAATGCATACTGATACAGTCTGCTACATATTAATATGGAAATATTTGCTCTTCATCTTTGATTATTTCTACAGTGATTAGTGTGACACATGCGCGATAAAATTTATATCTTTGGTCTTCAGAGGTTAATATATTCTTTGAAAACTTAACCTCTGATACTCAGTGTAATAACAAACAGCAATATTTTCTGCGATATTCACTTTTTTGCTTGGCAGAGCTTAAACTAAAGCGAGGCTGAAAGAGGCCCCCCAGCGGACCCAAAATTCACGCCATTACGCCAATTTTTTTCGATTTCACGCCATCATGCCTGAAAAATTTGATTTTCACGACATTACGCCTAGAAAATTTTTTCAATGTTCTCACGCTTATATTCTCTGGATAAATTCAGTTTTATCATGATTTTCCTATCAGAAACACCCGAAAAATCTGAAAGGAATTTGACCTCTGTTTTTCTATTTTTAGTAATACACAGTTTTTAAATTCCGGTTTTTTCGGGTGTTTCCGATAGGAAAAATGACGTAATCTTGACTTATGCATATCCAAAAATTGTTTGACAGCTGCGGTGGGTCACATCAAAGGGCACCGGTTTGAGGGCTGAGGTATATTTGAGTAAAATGACAAAGCCCACTATGGTTGGGCAACGGAGAAAGTTTTTGAATTTTGAAGGGTTCAAAGTGCTATTTTAGGACCCATTTCAATTCAATTTGAAAAATAATTCATGCATGTCAAAATCATATATTTACGCTGTGCCGACGAATCGAGATTCTATTCATCGCGCAATCAGCGAAGACAAAAGTAACCATGACGACCATCCAAGATCTTGGATGAGCGTCATAGTCGATATTTTTATTCCCGTCGTTGAAAACACAACTTACAAAAAGTCATCAATGCTTTGTAAAAAGAGTCAGTGATAGAGAATCATAACATAAAGTCTGTCTATTATTTCGATTCAATTAAAGTGACATTTCCATAATTAAAAGTTTAGTAATTACATATTACATTAGGGGATCATGTAAAAGATTTCTTTCGAAATAAACTCATTTCAACTACACTTGGAGGTTTCTGGGGAATTCGTAAATAGTAAACTGCATACTGATACAGTCTGCTAGACATTAATATGGTAATATTTGCTCTTCATCTTTGATTTTTTCTACAGTGATTAGATTGACACATGCGCGATAAAATTTCTATTATTTTCTTTGAAAACTTAACCTCTGATACTCAGGGTAGAACGAGGGGGCGCGACCATGGTTTGCGCCGACGGGAGAAATTTCCAATTTAGTATGGCTAAAATCGCCCTCATTTACTCTCTTTTTTCCAAAATATGGTTTAAACATCACAGGGTTCCTTTGATCAATACCAATCTGCTCAAAATTACACCTCATAATAGACCTGTTGCTTCTTTCTGTTTAAGGCTTTGCTACAAATATAAATTTTCCTGAAATAAAGGACCTGATGTCTTGGATTTATCTAAGAATAAGCATCTAAGAAAGAGAGGAAAATGTTAGTTACGGAGGAAGCGCAACCTTGGTTTGCGACAACGGGAGAAATTTTCGATTTTCGATCCTCTCATAGCATTCGACTTTATTTTGAAGACTAGCTAGCAACTGCTAAAGACAATTGGAAATTGCCAAGGATAAATGGCAGATGAATAAAACTGTTTGCACCGTTTCTTTTATGTTTTAAAATGAGGACGCCGACCAAGAAAATTTTGAAATTTAAACCCTCTAAATTGGCTAAAATGGACATGGAATTACGATTCAAGTAATAAATATAATTTTCACGATCACGCTGAACTGCAAATTTCACGCCATCACGCCTAAAAAACTCGATTTCACGATCACGCCGGCACTTCATTTTCACGCCATCACGCCGTTTTTTTCAAAATTTCTTTCCATCACGCCACGAAAAACCCCCCATCACGCCATCACGCCAGCCGCTGGGGGGGGCTCTTTAAAGCACGACATCTAGTAAGCTTCTGCTCATCCTCTAGCGAAAAAAGTTTCTTGTATAGGAAGTATATCTATAGAGGTCTGCAATTCAGACTAGACATCTAGCCCTTCCGGACTTTATCTAGCCCGTATGCGTATCGTATATAAAATTCTTTGCCGTTTTGAGTTTTAGAAACTTGGATTAACTTGATTAGTAAGTCTTCAAGAGAGAGATCTTCAAATTTCATTAAATTTTAATCAAAGATTAATGTTAATACAATTATTAGATTTCTAAAGCTTTTAAAGAAAATTGGAACAGGTTACCCCCGGAAAAGAAAATGCCCGCGCAGCAGATGGCGGATACGGTCGAAAAGGTGTATTGAATTATCATATCACATAATACTTTCATAAATTTTACTATCTTGATGATTACCGTAATTTCTCTAATTTAATACGTCCTCTAATTAATGCGAGGAAATTATTTTCGTCATTTTGAACTAATTTAAATCCGCTAATTATTAGTGCGAGCACCCATTTACCTACTTTTGATTTTCCTCTAATTTAATACGGTAAAGTTCAAATTTTCCTCTAATTATAGTACGAACTGATGACCTGCCTAAAGGAGGAATGGAAATTCCCGCAAGCTTTATTTTTAAGACTGAGAACGCTGATCTTTTCGCCCAAATGAGGCAGATGACACGTGAAAAGTTGGAAGAGTTTGAAAAGAGAAGAAAATATGGGTTAGAAAAAAGCTTAAAAAAGAAAGAAACAAAAAACAAAAAACAAAAAACAGAAAATAAAAAAAATTGTCTTTTTTATTTTTCCTCCAATTTAGCGCGCCTTTACAAAGTTTTTCCTCTAATTATTAGTACGATAAAAAGATTCCAGATTCAGAGCAATTTATATCCTCCTATTATTAGTGCGACACCTCCAAAATAATTATTTTTTTGGTCGTATTAAATTAGAGAAATTACGGTATGAACATCTTATGAGAACAAAGTATATAAGAACATAAGGCTTCAATGGCCAAAATATTAATAACAAAAAAACTAACCGATTTCTAGGAAAATGAGCAAAAATACTAACAAAATGGTGAAAATAAGAACATTTTAAGAACAGTCTTAAGGCTTAAAACAAAAAAAAGTTAAGATCATCTGAAGGCTTCAAAAACTTTTGATGTTCTTATAAAAAAACATGTAAAGGATGTTTCTATTCGCGAGGAAATTAATTGTTTGGAAATACATGGTCGGGCTTCGAATTTAAGATTAGAGTTTCCACAGTCACAACGGCAACCGCAACGGCAAAGTAAAAATGTGTGAAATGGCATATAAGTGTGAAAAAATATCAGCGTTCCTGTTGTGGCTCATTTTTGTTTCCGAAATTATTTCTCAACAGCAACGTCTACCATTTTTGAAAAGTAACGACAAATGGTCTTGAAAATCTTGAAGAAAATCTCGTAGCTTTTCTCTCCCAATAGAAACAAAAAATACTGTAATAGATTAGAATCATTTCGAAATATTGTTAGTAACAAACTATGCACAAATTTAGAATTAGGATTTCAAAAAATCAATACGTGAAACTTACACATCTTGTACAAGAAAAAAAGCTAATTGTTAGCTTAAAATATTCTGAAATATCTTTTTTCAAAACTGTCTTACTTTTTGTTTGACGTTGATTTTTATGTAGAAATATCACGTTGTCTGACAACGCCAAAATGAGTGATTTGCCGTCGGGCACGAGAAGAGAAAACGGCTAATTGGGGTTTACTCAGATTTTTGACAGCTTAAAGGTGTGAATTTAATATTTTCACGTTGCCGTTGCAGTTGCCTTTATGACTACCAGTCTGTGCCGCTAACTCGATCGGGAAGAATCTTCCAAAATTGGAAGATTCTTCCGAAATGGGAAGAATCCTCCCGAACGGGAAATTAACTTAACACCAAAACGAGTTAACGGACTTCCAGATCGGGAAGAAGCGAGAAACTAAGGAAAAATCGATCGGGTTAGAACTTGCCGTTTGGGAAGTTTACGCAGTTTTTTCACAATTTACTCTACGGTAAAAGTCTACTTTTCTTTCGGTGAAAAACCTTAAAATTTGATGCTTCTTCACCTCCAAAAAGTTTCAACTTTCGCCGGTCATCGTACAGCTTCGCCGAGATTCAGTCAATTTTCAACCTCCCAAAGAGGAAGAATCTTCCAAAACGGGCAGAAAAAAATAGAGTAAGTTCTTCCCGTTCGGGAAGGTTCTTCCCATTTCGGAAGAATCTTCCCGATCAAGTTAGTGGCACAGAAACTCTCTATTCTGTCAAGATTTGAGGATTAGGGTTAGTAAGGGTTACGTTTCGAGATTGGGGTACGGTACAGTTTGAAGCCGTCCTCCCTCCGTTACTAAGCTTGGAATGATGCAATTTTTTTAACAGTTATTTAGATTTTAAGATTAATTTTACAAAAAGTTTGTAACTTTCAGATAACTTATAACCCCCGTGCAGGATAATTGAGATGGAAATGGATGCCCTGCATAAACACCAACGTTGTAAAATTGAATAGCTTGTGTGTTCACTTCCGATGCAATCTGATCACCATTAACGATGATGGAATATTGGTATATTCCATTCCCTTTGTAGGATTGGTCGACTTCGACATCATACCATGTATTGGTTTGAAATGATGTTAACTTGTATCTGTTAGCGTTGCCACTAACTGCAGAAGCAACGATTAGCTTTGAAGTTTCAGTGTTAACAGAGATGGCTGGTGTGCGTGTACCGTAAACGTCACCATTCGACATTCTAAAGATGGCACAATATTTGGAATGTGGGACTGGGAAGCCAGTGATTAAAAATTTGATTTTGACGTTCCACTCAGCAGATAAAACTGGTAAACTAAGTTTTAGATCACCTGATGTTACTGGTTGTTCTAAGAAGTAAAACAAATACAAATGAATTCATGGTATTCATGACATAATATTTTATACGGGAAAAGACTGGATGTTTGCCACTAGATTTGAATGTTACAAAAATTAAACTAGTGGCAAACGTTCGGGCTATTTTCGGTGCCTCCGTATAAAACATAACGTTATGAATATCATGAATTGAAGCCCTCAAAAGTTTTCTAGAAATCCTACGACATATTACACTCTTTTTTGTTACTATGGGGAGACCATGTCAGTCTAATTGAACTAAATCTCTCGAAAGTGGTTTCCACATTCAAGCCAAAAAAATTAGTGCACACTTAAGCGAATGTAGAAAATAAACTTAATGTTTTTATATGAATTCGCTTTACCAAATAATGGTCAAATGGTTTTGAGAAAGCATGAATAGTTGAAGAACTTGTACCTTCCTTGATGACAGTGTGAGACGGAGCTCCATGGTGATTGTCAGGGACCTAAATTAATGAATTAGTGAGTGAAATTTATATTTTAGGGTGTTGAATGCTCGCCTGAGCACCCCTTGTATACAAAGATATACTGTACAGTTAGTTTCATAGTGTAGATTATACAAAACTCGAACCCAGCCCCTTAGAGTAAACGAATTATTTATGATTCTGACTGTTAGCGCTTACGAAGGTGGATTGTACCACGTCCATCAGTAAAATCAAAAAGTGAGATTATACAAAACTCGAGCCCAGCCCCTTAGAGTAAACGAAATTTTTTATGATTCTGACTGTTAGCGCTTACGAAGGTAGATTGTACCACGTCCATCAGTAAAATCAAAAAGTGGTGTATGTGGTTTTGTGTACGAAATTGATACTACACGTTTTTTTATAAGAACAAACTATATAAGAACATAAGACTTCGATGGCCAAAATATTAAGAACAAGTTTAGAACATTTTAAGACTTAACGGACTCGAAAAACAGCCAATTTCTCGGGAAAATTGGCAAAAATACTCAAAAAATGAACATTTAAAAAAAATGTTTACGCTTAAAACTCGAAAAGTTAAGAACATCCAAGGCTTAAAAACTTTTGGATGTTTTTATAAAAAAACGTGTATACGGACTACAGTATATATTTACGCTCCTTGTACGTTCTCTAGCTGAGTGAGAGAATAAGCTATTAGCGAGGTTAAGCAAGAAGCTATCTATTACGTACGGAATCTATTACGTGAGTTTTTCGCGAAGATGTAAGTGTAATAAAATAATCTTTGCTGACTTTTTTATCAAACCAAAACAAACTGAAGTTTCTTTCTGGTTCTTTTGTTTTTCTTCTCTTTTTTATCTTATGCTTTTTATATGCTCTCAAAGTCCAAATACATTCAAAGTAACCATTACAATGAACAGCATGTAACCATATTTCTTTTTCATGTTTTCAGTGTTTCTTTGGTGCCACCATCAAGTGCGAAGAAGCTTTAATGTCACCCACACCCAAAAAGCAACAAACACGAAAAAGACTGCTCTGCTAAGCTCAAATAAATTTACCCTTCCACCCGAAGCATAACAGAAGAAATCTTTATTTATTGTTCCAATTTCAACTGCTGCAACTAAGCAACGAGATTCAATTTCTGCTCTCCATCATCAACTATATATTGTACGTACAAATCAGCTTGAAATTATATAAAGCTCTATCTATCTTCTGGACAACCGCTACTGCTTTAAGTTCTCAATCCTTTACTGAAAAATGTTTATTGACTGGTCATCCTTCAACTTCTTCGACATTATAATGTTATAACGTTCCAGAAAGTTTGGTTGATTCTAAAGAGACATCTCCCTTCCTAAAAAGGTGATATTGATACCTTGGAATGTAAAGAAGCAGAAGAAGGAACACCTGCCATATATGAAACTCGAGACCTGGTTTGCACACTTTTTTATAAAAGTGTTTTTATTGGTAATGGTAATGGTGAAGCATTCATATAGAAATGCAGCTGAATAAGGATGACAGACTGTACACTATGCTCTTACAGATTATTGTTTTGTTTATAAATAAAACAGTAATTTTTGATTGGTACCTATGTAAACTAGGAATGAAATTATGAAATTATATATTTCTATTGCAATGTTAAGAATTCATTGAAATGATAAGTCATAGACATATTTTTTGTTTATAAAAATGTTGAATAAAAATAGTAAAAGTAATACAGAGAAAACTCTGACTATGCTTGCCTAGTTTTAATTTTTGTAAAAACATTTGTCTTGGGAAAAACTTAGTAGATTAAGATTGAAAGTAAGGGGATTTTATAGACCAAACCACCAACAAGAAAGCTGGAAAAGAAAATTTTATAAGTTGGGGCCGAAAGTGAGATACGGAAAAATAGACATTACGTCATACGTAATAGATCGCCTTTTTTGCTTAACCTCTTTTTTCTCTATTCCGTGAAGCTTTAGGAATCAGGCTAAAACGCCTCGGATCCAGTCTAAAGACTCACGTAATAGATTCCGTACGTAATAGATAGCTTCTTGCTTAACCTCGCTATTGATCAAATGATGAATAAAATTATAGTTTTCGAATGTGTTTATGAATTAGAAAATAAAAACCTTTTACGAGGGACATTTGAAACGCCTTTTCGGTGCCCTTTGTTTTTTCCGCCCTTTATCAAGAGGGCTCTGCTAGGAAGAAGGTCCTAGCCCTCTGGCTCTTTAGCTTACCCTGTCAAACACTTACATCTAGCGATAAGAATTCAATTGGAAAGAAATTTGTATGAAAAGTGAAAAAACTAACCTTCCTTTTGCATTTAGATGCGCCTACATATGACACTATTGTCAATAACGCAAGAACTAAAATTGATGAGAAATTCATTTTTTACATCTCAGACGTTATGCATTATTTCGAGAAAAACAAATGAAAATAAATTTTGACGAAGATAAAAAGATTACACCACAAATAGAGTCAATTCAATTTTTCATTCGCAACGTCATCATTCATAATTCATCATTTAAAAAGTAGAAGAGATTTTAAAACCTTGGTAACAAATATTCTTAAAGCAATTAAAAAGAAACCATGACTTTCGCAATTTTGTTCCCGAATTCACGCATTCATGGAATTTTTTTTCCAAATCGCACAATTTATATTCATGCAAAGTTTTCCAATTCACGCATTCACGCAAATTTAAAGATTTGAATTTTTTGTTTATTCCTTTTTAATCGTATAGAGGATGCTCTAACTTGAATTTTGATCTATCATACCATACTATGATCATACATTAGGTTTGAAAAAGTTGTTCAAAAATTATTTTTAAAAAACTGACTTTTTTTATGACAAAATTTCAAAATCAAAATCATCAAAAATAGCGAGCAAACTTTTCTCTTGCCACTTACCTTTTTTACACATAGAAATACCAAAAAATGCAACTGTGTTCATTAAAACTCGTTACGGAATTTAAAAATATGGTAAAACAATCTATTCCTATGTGGGATTATATTTTTGTAAAAGCTGAAATTTTTTTTTGGAAATCTCCAAGAGAGGTTTTGATGTTATGTGAGCCCCCCCCCCCAGCGGACCCTCAATTCACGCAATCACGCAATTTTTTTTCGAAATTCACGCATTCACACAAATTTTCCTCGAGTTTCACGCAATAACCCGATATTTCAGAAATCGGAAAAATCGGGAAAACTGCATATAATCGGTAGAAAAAAGGGAAAATTCACGTATTCACGCACAAGATAGCCCAGACTCATGCTTTCACGCAATCAAAAAGTGCATTTTCACGTTCAAGCAAGTTTTTTCAATTCACGCATTCACGCATTTTTTTTACAATTTTCACGCATTCACGCAACCAAAAATGCACGCAAACCGCTGGGGGGGCCCTTATGTGTGTGCTCGTGTTGGAGATAAGATGGAGAAACTGTTGGCAAAATATAAAAAAGAAAAAAAAAAGAATCAAAAAACAATAAAATTGTGTTTTTGTTTATTTTTTCTTATTTATAGCGTGATTGCTGTTTTCAATGATTGTTTGAAATTTCGACATGGAGAAAAAGTCGGTTTTAACTTTCGAACTACTTTTTCTAATTTAATGTATGATAGCTCAAAATTCAAGTTAGAGCATCCTCTATACGATTAAGAAGGAATGAAAAAAAGATTCAAATCCTGAAGCTCACAATATCTCGACAAACTTGTATTTTTTTTTGGTACACCCGAAAGAAAGTTTCGGTTCCAAATGACAATTGAATCATAATCATGCTTGATGGTTTGATGGTGGGCATTGTTATCAATAATGTTTTTGTGTGAAAAAAACAAAGAAATATTAGGAAAAAGTCCAATGAAAATTTGCAAAAACGGCAATTTCCGGTATATTCTGTCGGAAAAATTTTTTATCAAAAATTGGACTATTTCGAGTATTTTGGCCGGAAGAAATTTTTAAGAGAAAATATAAAGTACAGCTCGAGAAATTCAAGAAAAACCGTTTTTCTGGCGATTCTCGGCTGTTCCGGGGATTTTTAGAAAGTTCCGGACGCAAAAATCAGCTTTATTGACAATTGAATTATGCTTGATGATATAACTTTTATGTTCAAATACCAAAATCAATTGTTCGACTATGGTCAGAACCCTTAAAGTGACGTGTGAACGGAAACCGTTTTAAACATAAAGATACTTCTAAAGTTACTTCATCGAAAAAAAAAATCTGTTCAACTCATCAATTCTTTGATTCTAGCGATAAACATACGAATGAACATAGGGTTTGACAAATCTTCGTAAGATAAAATAAAAGACCCATCGATTCGGAGTCTTGGTGACTCGCTAATGGAGTCAAAAACATGAAGGGTAAGCAGCTGACGAAAAACAAATCCACGTCTGGCGATCTGAGAACCTGTAAGATGTTCGATGATATTGATGTTTAGAACGCCAGGGTCAGGTTGTAGAAACATGTCCAAGAATTCAGCTTTCGAAAGAAAACGAGAGCTCATTATTTTGCTGCTTCTATTAGATTGAAAAAGATATTCGGCAAACCCACCAAATACAGAACGGTTATGGGTACGAAGAACAATCAACATCTCCATCTGAATATTGAAGAATGAGCTGAAAATACTCAAGAAGTAATCATACAGCGAACCGGATCCATAAAAACGTTGACGGATCGCAAACCGCAAAACAAGTTTGCTACTTCTATCCCTGTATTCATCAAGAGAACCATAGTCTTTATATCGATCATAATCGGAGTTCATCATCAAATCGTATAAAGCTTTCTGAACATAACGGTTTGCCCTTCTGCCTTGAAAAGTAATGAACCGATACCTTGGCATCCAACCAAAATAATCTTGATGGTTTTGCTGACATAAAGAAGTAATGCTTACGCACCAGACCACAACACTCGTATTTGGGACACCATCTATTTTTTTTAACAAAGAGGACGATTCAGTGTAATAGCATTCATTTAAGTGTATCCAAAAGAACTGTTCGATGACCAGAAGCGTCTGTATCTCTCTGCCAACCATCATTGAAAAGTCGCGTAGAAATTCAACAAATAAACTCCTGACTGGTGATGAAGTCATAATCTGCATTTCCGTAGTTAGAAATTGTTTATAATTATGTCTTTGTTGGCGAATCGAACGTGCTTGTAAAGGTGAATAAATCCAAACCATCACACATGGTGTATCCAGTAATGATTTCACCAGGATTGCTACAGGTTGTAGCATATCTGCATTTTGTTCCTGATACCGTGAAAACTCATTGTGAATATTGAGCAAGAGAGTTACATTTCTTATTTCGTCACATGTAAAGAATCCTTGTTTAACGCCGTCAAACATTCCCTTCACTGACATCGATGACCAAAGAAGAGTATTAATAATGAACATGTAGAAAAATGTTTGTTTCATTTTCGAGCTTGAAAAGAAGCTTTTTTTTCAAATTCATGATACGCACCACTGCAATGTCTTCTGACATTACATCACGGACCCAACAGCTGATTGTTTGTAAGTGACGTAAAATCAGTTAATACGTCACTTTCAACCAATCAGATGTTGGGTCCGAGGAAGACATTGCAATGGTGCATGTCATGAATATTCAAATTGAACGATAACTCCCTTATAAATTGAGGTGTTTTTTAAAGAGGGTAGTTCATCTTTCCTTACTTACAGAGAATATGGAGTTCTCTTGATGCAATACTTGCAATACGAGCGAAATATGACACTTCTACTATTTTGTTTATTTGCAAAAATGACACTTTGGCGAGTGCAGTGGTTGGAGAGCATTGTTATTGTTTTGAATTGATTTCAAATTAAGTAACTTCTTGTAAAGCTGATCACTTTTACCACTTAGCTGTATAGAGATGACTCTCGCTAATTCGAACTCAAACGAGGAATATTATTTGGTCGAATTACAGAGAGATTCGAATAATAGGGACCCTGGGGGGGGGTACTAGGGTTACGAGCTGACGGGGGGTGCCGCCCAACTTTCAAACTTTGGACCCTTACCGGGACTAAAATGGAGAAAACAAAGGAAAATTTTGGGAATTTTACGATCCTTAGTGGGACAAATTTGACCAAATTTCGATCTTTCTGGGGTAAAAAGTTGAAATTTTCCTATTTTTCCGACCCTTAGTGGGACTTTGGATGTCCAAAAAGGGTATCCCTAAGGGCGGCACATACCGTACCCTCCATTTGCCTGAGTACCCCCTCCCCTGGAGTTGGAATAAGCGAGAGCTTACTGTAATATAAAATTTGTAGTTTTTTGTAAAAATAAGTAAATCATATAAACTTAGTTTAGTTTAAGAAAGTATAATAACACCCCTGTCTGGACCCCAGCCCCACTAGAAAATTTGGCAAAAATTTCGTCCCCGGTGGGAAAATACCCTGGAATTCTAAATGTACAAATATGTATAGGATGTGAAATCCCATCCTAGTTACCAAATTTCGTGAGAATATTTACAGCTGATTTAGAAAATTTCATGATAATATGCTGATTACGTAAAAGAAGGAAGGTCTAAATAAAATAAAGTCAAGAAAGCCTCAAAGATTATTTTATTTTCATGCTGGGAAATACTTTGAATATTGAAATCGAATATCGCGTTTTTTATATAAGTTTAAAACTCCCAGAACCTCGCTATAGGTTGCGATTGAGAAGATCAAATTAAACTCTTTCCATGTTACGATTATCAAAATCACAAATATGAAGAAATAAGAAGACTGCCTGATTAAATATTAATCCTAATAAATTAAATTTGATTTTATGTATACTGGGACTAGTGTACCCATTTTCAAAGAAACTTGTCTAGCATAAGGAAGGAAAGGAGAAAAAGAAAAAAAACAGTAAAAGAAAAACTCACATCTAGTTACAGACATCCCTGATGAATTATCCGTGGTAATAATGGTTTAGAAAGATTGTTCTATCGCAAAGAAGAGACTTCATATAATAATAATGTTTGGGAAAATCAATGCGTATTGACGATTCCATACCATATCGACATCACAATATCAAATGTATCACGGACAAAAAGGAGTGGAAAGTTGCAAGATGAATCAATGTTACGCAATCATACCTTTTATCCTTTGGGCAGCTTTAATTCAAGTCGATTCCCAAAAAATAGAGCAACAACCTTTCCGAATTATTGGAATATACTCTCTATGCAACAAACGACCCTACATCAATCAAACATTTGATAACACCCGAGCTGAGATATTCCACCAATCTTTTTTATCATGGCTTCATATAGATATTCCGAGTCATTCCGAGTTATTCAAACTTTATCCAGGTGTAACTAGATTCGATGAACTTATAAACTACGAATATTACGATGTTTGTGACCATTCAGAATTATTATCCAAGGTTATCAGCGATGTTTTTCTTGATATCAAGTACAGTCAAAATATGACTAACAGTAACGTGTACCATGCTGCAGATACTAATATCGTACTCGTGTTATCTTACCTTGATCAAATAGAGGAAGTTCTGCTTGATGGTTTATTGGAAATGGAGCGTGTCTTTCCATTGGTGGTTTTAAACCCGACCAATCAACGACATCTCTTTGATTATCATCAAGAATCGGCTCAATCAATATCTATAATAAAATCCAATATAGAAAACCTCAAAAATCAGTTCGAATACTTTCAATGGAAGCATGTAGGTCTTATAGCTTTAATACAACATAAAGATTGTATATATTATGATTATTTTGAAGACTTTTTAAAGTATCTACATCAATCGAAAAATATTTGTTTCTTTGCTCAATATGTGAACACGTCTGCAGTGGGTTTCAATATGAGCACTGCGATACAGAATCTCAAACAGGAACTGGATGTCAACGTTACCATTTTATTTGGTCATCCGAACATGCAGTACCGATTCATTAAAGCTGTGACTGGCGATTCCCCGATCCAGGGAAATCGCAGGATTTGGGTGTCCCATGAAATCCCATATGTACCTCACGATTTCACCGATGTCAATTACTTTATATCCAACCTAAACAATGTGCGTAGAGAACGTTTTGCCAATTCACGGATCATCAAAACTTTTCCTTAATAATTCACACCTACAAAAAGCTGCAATATTTGAAATGCCACCGTATCGAAACGAAGATGAATCGGAGAAACGAAAGCGAGAAACCTATCAAGAAAGTATAGGGCTATTTAAACGAATCATGAAAGTTATTTATCAAAACAGACATGGCAGCAAGACCTTAAGACTGTATAAACGAGTTTGTCTCTTCTTGAGAAGTACAGTCTGGCAATATTATAGAACGCACCTATTGGTGAAAATTCAACGTTTTGAAAGTACATTTTCGGCACCTTCAGATCTTTACCATAACATTAATCCTGATAATGAAAATAACTTAGAACTGGCAAGTTTCAAACCTAGACTAAGAAGCCCTAAGTGTTACAGCATAGTCTGTCAACCAGGGAAAACCAAAGTATTTGGTCAAATTCTGAGACAGAGAACCAAATGGAGGTACCATTATGGATGGACTTGTGAGAAGTGCCCGAAAAACACAGTCAAATCAACTTTTGGAAACGGACCCTGTGTCTCTTGTCAGGGAAGATTGATTCCTTTAGGGGATCAGACAGGATGCTTCGATCCTTACAAAGAACTGCGTATGAAGTTGACCGATACTAAAGTCATGTTGAGTTTAGCATTTTCACTGGTTAGCCTTTTCTTGACAGTTTTCACTCTTTTCGTGTTGGTTTTACATCGAAACACACCTATAGGGCGAATAATTGATTTCAAAACTTCCATATCACAACTGGGAGTTATATCTATATTTTTATTGGTGTGCCTTTTGTATTGTTACTTGATCGTACACTTGAGATATGTATATTACGTATCTCGATCATCTGTCCGGTCTACACCGTAATCACTTCAATTATACTGATCAAATCTCAGAAAATTTTGACCGCTTTCAATGCGCGTGTACGCATCAGCAAACGAGAACATTTTGTGACTTCCATAAAGCAAGTTGCATTGGTTGCTTGTTTATCATCGGCAAGTTTTCTTATATTCGGTTTGGTGTTATTATTTGATTATCCTCGAATCGAAATGATAGCTTACGAAGCAGAATTATGTACTGAAAGACATTGCTTGAATATTCTACATGTGAGGTTTCAAGTGATATTTTTCATCTCAATCCATTTGGCATGTATTATCCCTGCTTATCGAGGACGAAACTTACCAAGCCTTTTCAATGAAGCCACACCCATTATCTACCTAAGTTTTATCTCCATAATGTCATTTTTTGTATTGCTGGGGATTGAACCATTTCAAATACATCAATATAGCAAGGATGTGACTTTATGGGTAGTAACAACGAATAACTGTATTTGTGTTTTGTTGCTTTTGTACGGGAAAAAGATTTATATTATATTTTTCAAACCAGAGAAAAACACGAAGGATTACTTGAAAAGTCAGACACTTGCTTCGATGGCGAAACGAACAAATAAGCGGATGGCTCGACGTGTTCTGATGTTGGGTAAAATAAATATGGCAAATAGAAAATAATATTAGATGGTATCCGGAAACATGCACCGAAAGACAGAATCGGAAAAATGTTAAGGGTTAATTTGAAGTTAATCTCTTTATTTCTAATTTTGCAAGTTTCCTAGAATCCTTTTGTCAAATGAAATCCCATTTCAAAGATTTTATATGTTTTAGTATCCGTTAAAAATAGAAGTATCATACCAACCGAGCAGAAATAGAAATTCATTTTTTCATTGCACATGCGCGTTGGTGGAGGAAAACAAAGTCAGAAAAATGTGATAAAACATTCACAATACATTCAATACATTTTATTCTTATAAGAAATCAAGATAAAATATCAGTTCAATGTTTCCAGAGAGAATCATTTGATTCAATGAATGGAAATCTTTCTATCAGTTCTGCATCGTGTAGTTATCAATCGGATTTCTTGATGAATGCAATGAATATACGCATAATGAAGATATAATACATCTGAAAGTTGAATTTGACAACTGGTGTAAATCAATTCAAAAGCAGTATGTGTAGGTGTAATGCTGTGTATGTTTCTATATTTTGCAAAGGATTTACTTTTTGTATAGCTGTTAAGTTTTTCTAAATATGACTAGACTAATTTGGAAAAAGGAAAAAGAAAAATAATTTCTTCAGTCTCGCGTACAAGCAGGCTGTGGTAACTTCCATTAGAGCTTGAATTTGATCTTCTTTCACCAGGCTCTTCATTTTAAATTTTTTATTTATTTGACTAAGTCGAAGGTAATAGATGATATATTAAGGAGAACGTTTTCTAAATTTATGCAAATAATGTTAAAGACGTTATGGGCGCGTTAAAAATCAAACTATAGATTTTTTATACAATTCTAGGCTTGTAAAAAAATGACGACTGAAGAATTACTGAATAAATTGGATCAAATATGCAAGTGTGGGGTATGTTTAGAGCGTTTCCATGAACCAAAACAGTTAGTATGTCAACATATATTCTGTCAACAATGTCTAATGCAGGCTTGTGTCACCAACAAGATGGGTCTTATGACGTTGTTTTGCCCGACATGTCGAGAACGTCAGCCGTTAGTTTATCGATCATTTGACGTGATGAAATTGAAGCCGTCATTCTTCGTGAATCAAATCTTAGAAGTATTGGTAGAATTTGCAGTTGGGTAAGAAATACTAAAGTCTTGCATCCAAACTTGTGTAGTTTTGTGAATTGCACTTTCATATAAAAGATGTCGGTTTTAAAAATGATTCAATCTGTTCAAACCATATACGTAAGGTATTCGAGGTAAATTTTCCATATCACCACATAACTTCCAATAGCTTAGAACACCCCTGCCTCACAGCCCTGGTGGAACTTTTTCCTCAGTGGGAAATCTCAATGGGGATAGAAATTTTATTGTTCCAAGGTTAAAAAATCCAGTAGAGATGGTTTTGGAGTGCAATTTTTAAACATTAGATCTAGAATGGGGATGACATCAAAGTCAAATTCCCAGTGGGGCTGAAATTCCAGGGTATTTTCCCACCGGGGACGAAATTTTTGCCAAACTTTCTAGGGGGCTGGGGTCCCAGCGGGTCTGTGACATAGGGGTGTCTTAGAGCAGTCGTAACATTTTTTATACGTCATTGATTTGCTGAGATTGTTTCCATTGATTTTCAGGAACGGCAAACTGTTACCACACTCCCTGTCGACACCACAGAAACTTCTCAACACCAAGATCACCAGCGTTTACAAATCCATCAATACTGATACTTTGGAACACATGACTCAAATCAGAACGGACGAATTCGGTGTCCGAGATTTGAAAGTCCAAGAACTCGAAGAGCAAGTACAACGCTCGAAAGAAATCAATTCTCAACTACTTATTGATAATTATATTATGAAAGCTAAACTTGGTGAGCCATTAGATCAGTCTTCAGACTCGAACTTAAAACAAGCTTCACGCGAAGTGTCCATAAAGAAGAATATATCACAAGATAGTGAATCAGTATCGAATACAAAATGCAAACAATTACAAATTAGTGATATTGAAAAAACACAAGGTACCAGTCATATTGAAGCAAAATTGAACCGATATTTACGAAAAAAGGCTTTGAACAATATTCAAAGAGAGGTTGACGATCAGAAATGTGACCAGGAAAAATCTAAAATTACTGAAAATGAAAATGTTATTCCAATTAAAAAAGATACTAAACCTAAGGGCAAGAAACACATAGAGAAGGATAAAGTTGAAACACGAAAGGAATCAAATGTCGAAGAGTCACCAAGAGATTTTTGTTGGCGATGTCTGAGACGTGGTCACACAGGAGTTGAATGCAAGGAAAATAAAACAATACTAGGTCGATACATTTGCAGCAAATGTGATAAAGTTGGACATAACTCAAATCATTGTCAGTTAACGGCTGGTCATTCGATCGTTGATTCAGTGTCTAGTACTGGATAATTTGTATATTGTTCTTCATTGTTCTTATGGTTTACAAGCTGAAAATTTATTAGCAGATTGCAGTAGCGTAGACAGGAGGGGCGCAAATTTGCTGTAGGAGAGCAGATTTTTATGACACTGTAATTATCTATTCATATCACAAATTGATAATTACTGTGTCATAAAAATCTGCTCTCCTACACACATTTGCGTCCCTCCTGTCTACGCTACTGGATTGAACTAAAGCTAGACCTGGTGATGTTCGTTTCTATGTGTAGTTTCCCTCACCTTGAAATTGGACTTTTCAATCAAATCAATTCAACTAAATTATGGAGCAATACAGTTCTTCAGTGTGATTAAAACAGATGAATGACAAAATCGAAATAATAGCAGCAGGGCCAGATTTTATAAAACTCGCATTATTGTCGGGTCCCTACGCATCAACAAATGATGAATAAAAATAAGCTTTCTTCGTTTTTTCTGGAATTCTTACGAATAATAAATGTATGATCTATATATCACTATTTACAATCTATAAATTGATAAAATTTCTATTTGTTAGCAAAGTATTGGTATACATAGAACTCTAAAATTATTTGTTTTAAAGGTCCCGAAGCTCCAATATACAAGTGTTCTCTTCGCACTTTTAATTGCAATGCTACAGTAGAATATTCAACTACAAGGCGTCCCTGATGTAACACCAAAGAAGCCTAAACGGATTCTTGGGATTGGAAATGATAGTTTTCCTACTCTTCTTTCTCTAATTGTTTTTCTTGCGTAAACCATTGTCTGTCAGGGGGTCTTGCTAGCCTCTTTCCTCTATCAAGAGTCTTAAGCTCGTTTCCATTCTACCCAACAAGAATAGCACATACTAAGAATCCATTATTTCCAGATCTAACAGAGAGCTGGTGATCACCGGGTCGAATGTCTTTTGCTATATATTTGATGGTGGTTCCTTCCAAGAATCTTTTCCCTGTTTCTATGGTCTGAGTTGGTTCTGCATCAAATTGAATATTTGCACTTCTGTTATCGGTGAAAGACATGATTCCAAGTCTTCTGTAGGGTTGGATTCCACCTCCAGGATGTGGGGGTAGGTGGATAGTATAGCTGACGTGTTGATCGTTATCTTGCGTATTCATACCTGCTATCTTATCTGAACGCACTTTGAACGCGCGGACAACTACACTTTTGAATGAACCACTTGCGGATGTATCAAGCTGTAGAGTATTGTTGGGCATTTTATCATCAGTCAGCATGTAAGTGTAACAGAGAGGTTTCCATGTAACTGTATCACGGAATAACGGGCGTGGCACATAGACAGAATGTGGGATTTGTAGACGTGTGACGGCATCTTCAATATTCGTCGTTCTCATTTTGACCAGATTCTTCAGGAACTCTGTTCGGATGTAATCAATGAGAAGATATGCGACTTGTGCATGCCCTTGGATTGACGGATGGAATTTATCTTCTGAGAATAGCCTATCTCTTGTGAAGAGAGGTGATCCAGATTGTAGTTCAGGGCAAACCATGTTTCGCCAGCTGAGACTTGTGATTTTGTAGTATTTAGCAATATCGTCTCCTCCTTCGTCTTCGAAGTTACGACAATGAGCGGCCATATCGGCGTCCCAATCCAAGTTTGCGAAAAAGTTGACGAATATTAAGGATGGTTTAGCACGGTACGAGATGACGTTTCTAACGAACTGTTCCAAAGGTTGAGTTCTACTTTTCCCAGATTCTTCAAATCGTTTCATATCATTTGCCGATAATTCCCAAAGGACAATATTGGTTAATTTATCGTCGGGTAAATGACTTCTTAAGCAGTATGAATAATAATCAGTTGCGATACCCCCAATGGAGCAATCCCGGACAATCAAGGAGGAGCCAGTGACCGGACGAATGATCTTATTCCAGTAATCCTCAATAGCATAAAAATATGATTTCAAAATGTAATCAATTCCTTTTTCACTGAAAGGACCTCCTTTTGAGATCGAACCACCGACAATTGCAAGACCGACATCTTCGCCTCGTAGTGCTCGATCTAAAGCTCTTCTCAAACTTAACCCGGATAATGATCCTAAGTTGGCATATGCATTGTGGACCTGTAAGAAAATGGAGAATCATTTTTTATATAATTGTTCTCGGCGCTCAAGTATATATTTCCTGTGCAGGGAAGGAGTATGCATGTGCTTAAGAAGAAAAGTATGTCTTCTTTTGCCGCTGAAGTATAAACTAATGGAATATTTCTTTTCCATTCATGCTTTGAAGCTAATGGTGTAAAAGTGAAACTGACTTAATCCTGATTTCACATTCTTGAACTGTGACAAATTTGACACATCCTCATCCTCAGGTGTGGCACTCTAGGTAAAAGACTGGTCGTGTGTGCGGTCCTTAAGGCTGCGTTTTCAAGCTTCACAAAGTGCATTGTGTTAATTTTAAAACAAGTGCCCCCCTCAGGGGCCTTATAGCTTGCTTGAAATTGCACATAGGTCTAAAAATTTTTGTTAAAATACAGCCTTAATTTCTAAATTAACAATTTAAACTTAAAAACCTTTTCGTTGTCTAATCCAAGAGATTCTGCATTTTGGAATTGATCTTTGTATGACCATACTTCAGTGATATCTCTTTCCAATGCATCGATCAATGTGTTGACAGGCTCTGCTCCAGCCATTGGTTTTGTTTGATCTGGATCGAAATCAGGTTCTGGTGTTTCGGCTTTGGCTGGAAAGAAATGATAAAAAGATTTGTTAGTATTTCAATTCTTGTTATGATCTTGTAACGGTCATCAAATGTCCAATAAGGTGCATAAAACGTTAGATGAACGTTGAGAAAACATTAAATGCATTCAAATCTCAGAGAAAAAACATCAATTTCCAGACCATTTTTGCAACTCGACCATCGAACGCAAAAGATAATACTGCACTATAAACTTTCACTTTGACATACTATCATATTTGTATAATATAACAATAGCGTTCAGTTTGAGGTCGTTGTTGTTATTTTCTGCCCGCACAGTTTGATTAATAGCCCGAGAGTGTCATTTGGGCCCGACGCGAAGCGGAGGGCGCAAATGGCACTAGAGGGCTAATAATCAAACTGCAAGGGCAGAGTTAATGACAACAACGAACGATAGCTTAACGCTATTACTATTATTATCTATATCGGAAATTCAAACAATGTTTTTTTCTAGCATCAGCCAAGTCTTTTCGCTTCAATGCAATGACTTCAACAAGTTTTAAGTACCCTTGCGAGCGGGCCGCAAATGACCAAAAAGTGTTTTTTTTCTGACGTCGGTTTAGTCTCACCGCTTCAATGCAACGACTTCAATAAAGTTCCGAGCGGGCCACAAATGACGTTATTGCCCTATAACCAGGGCGGTTAATGATATTTCAGCCCTCTGAAGCACGACGCCTTAGTTTTCTCAGCGCGGGTATGACTATTTGAGTCATAGAACCTTTCAATACCGCCCGCCGTTCGAATCTTTAATGGCTTACTTAATGACCGCTATATGGATAATAATTTTGGTTGGTGAAAAACCTTAAAAGAATTACATCATGGATTTGCCGTGGATTTGCTACCGCGATCTACACAGTAGTTGGTAATCAATTGTCGGATCAAAACAGGGATATTTCAAACATCACTTATTTATTAATCAAGAATTGAATGTATGATTCTCTTACCTAAAGCTTGAGCTTGGTAAGGAGATTTGGGCAACAAAAGAGATTCTCCAGGTCTCGGTTTGAATGCTTGGACAAATGAGGATGGTACTTGAACGGCTTGACCTGCTGGGTTCATCCCTTGGATTTGGTGAAGTTGATCATAACTTTGTTGTCCTTGCCCTTGTTGTTGTTGAGGCTTCTGCATGAAGCCACCATGCTGGAAAACCTTACCAAGTTTTGAGTTTAGGGAAGTTAATAGAGATTTCATTTTACTGCTTTGGCTTCCGACAAGTGATACGTTGCTGGATTTGATTCTGGTCAAAGCATTCTTGGCAGCCTGCAGAGTCATTGATTGTTGGAGTAAATCATTGTGTGGTGAGGTAGCCGAAAGTAGGGTTTGAGCTTGGTTCAAAACTTCTTTTAAACCTTTATGTGTAACAGGTGCTGGAGCGAAACCATTAGTAGCAGCCTTAGTAGCTTTCATGACTTTCTTGTGGTATGATTTCGCATTTTTGATTCTATGTTTCAGCAGGTTACCCAACTCCTTGATCTCCGGTGCTAATTTTTTAAACGCATTTTTATCCAGGTTTCCATTCTTCAAAAACCCTTTCAATTTCTTTTGAACCATTTTTCGGATATCATTCAATTGTGGATCTGGCTTTCCAGTCTTCTTCTTCTTCAATCGTTTAATTTCAGCTTTCAGTAATTGTTGAATTTCTTTCAATTTGTTGTTTCCTCCTTTCGATTTTCCAGCAGCTTTGGTTTGCTTAGTATCGTCTTCAGAAGAAAAACCTAACGTTTCATCAGGAATTGTTTCAGAATCACTCTTAGCGAATTGACCAAAAGCTTTCTGGTCATGGTTGGCAGCTTCAGCTTGCTTGTGTTGATTCTTCAATCTGCCTTCCAGTTCGCTGACAACCTTCAAATCTTTCTCCAACACTGATCTAGCTTCGGTCAGATCACCAGCCCCTTTAGCTTTAAAACCATACTGTTTCTGCAATTTACTGATTTTCTTGATCTCGCTGAGAATTTGTGTTTTGAATTTCAGTAATTTCTTCATATTGGCTCCATGAGATGCATCTTTGACATTTGAGATGAGTTCATTTGCAGTCTTTGTCAATGCATGGTGATTCAAAGAGATTTCGTTGGCTTTTCCACTCATCACGTTGTTCACAACGTTTGAAAATGCTTTCTCAGCACTTGCTGCTACCTATAAGATACAAATGACAATGCAATCTTAATAACATAGGCAGTTTTTCTTCCAACAAAGTTTATAAACTCAACTTTCATCATACTATAGTACATGCCCTTTTCTTAGAATACTTGATAAAGACAACCGTCGAAACGTCGCACACACTACTGTGTTTTTAATGTTCACTTTTAATTTTTGACACAAATATACATTGACTTTTACGTTCCCTTTTCTTAGAATATACTAGTACAGTGGCTGAAAAGTCATTTCACCCACTGGTGCGACCGCCCTGAAAATTTGATTAAACTCATTTTGATTTTTATAATTATCTTTCCACCCGTCTGTTTGATTTTTGAGATTAAAAATTTGCAAACTAAGTAAAGTTGCTTAAAATACCAATTGATCAAACCGGAAGAATCTCACATTTTGTTAACTTAAGCAGTCAATTAATTACTCAATAGTTCTTTGTTTACTTCATAATAACTAATTACCGAAAGGTAAATTGCCTTTAATCAAGAGTTATTGATTTGATTCTTATAAAGTAGATGCTTATAAGAAAAATAAATATGCTCATATTTTTCGCCATCCTTTGTTTACTTTGTAAAAACTAATTACCGAAAGGTAAATTGCCTTTAAGCAAGAGTTTTTGATTTGATTCTTATAAAGTAGATGCTTATAATAAAAATAAAAATGCTCATATTTTTCACCATCCTTTGTTTACTTTATAATAACTAATTACCGAAAGGTAAATTGTTTTCAATCAAAAGTAATTAGATACCCGAGAGTATTACACGTTAAAAACTATTGAGTGACTTGCAAAAGTTCTTTCCCGCGTTTTATTAAATTTGGTCACGCGGTTAATATATTACGGAGGTAATCGAAATTGTTATTATCTCCTCAGTATTGCACTCATATGCGACAATTGGCCTACCGATTTCGAGCAAATGAGATTTTTCACCGTATACAAAACTGGTGGGACCGCCTTCAGGGCGGTCGATAATATATCCATAGGTTCCGATCCTATCCTTTAATCAACGATGTAAAAATAATAGATAACCAACTTGCCTTGATTCTCGAAAAACATCCGTGTTACGGTTGTAAAAATATTAATGACATTTTGCATCGTAAAAAGTGCAATTAAATAAAAACTTCCTTCATTTGCAACCTTCTATTGGACAGAATCGATCACGTGATGTATATTTTTCCAAAATTTGGGTTAGAAAAAGTGTATTTTCCTATAGGCAGCCTCACAGAAGGAATTTTTTAATTAGATATTATTGTTCTATACACATTCATCTGTTTATTTTGTATCAGGCAACCTTCATGCACTTTTCATTCGTGAGGTATCGCACTTCAAATCACACATATATTTTTCAGATAACAGCATTTTATGAGCGTTTATTTATCCAGATGATTAAGTGGTATCAGGCCGATCCGTAGTCAATTTGTCTAAAGATTGGTACCTTTATCTTTTGAAAACAATTCCAAAATTTGCAGTAAATAACAATTCAAATTTTCTATCAATTCAGTGGATGTCAAAAAGTGTGTCAAAATCTAGCTAAAAGCATAACACGCACTGCACACAGAGCTTTTTAAAGGAGTGCTCATTTCAATAGGAAAACAATGGTTGTTCTCTTGGGAGAAGTGCCTTCTAGAGGTAGTTGGTTATCTATTATTTTTACATCGTTGCTTTAATCCTTCTTCTACTCGTTGGTTGTGGACCATATAGGGGCCAAACTATATATCGCATGGAGTCTCGCATGCTGAAGTTTCATCAAAAAACGCACGAAAACTTCTTCTGTCCGGAAATAATTAAGAAAAAATATTTTCTATACCTCTTTTACATCTTTTTCTTGCGATTTTTTCAATTTCTGTACATGTGCGGATGTGGTGACCGTATCAACAACTTTGGTAAATGCATCGTCAGCACTTTTGGTGATATCACTGGCTTCTTCAGCTCCTTCGTTTTCTACATCTCCACCTTCTTCGTCAACTCCCTCCATCAACGGATTCTTCAATTTCCGGACAAGTTTTTGTTTTTCTTCTTTCCAACTCCTTGTGGTGCCTTCATCAGATTCGACATCCACATCTTCGCTTTTCTTGTTTTCTTGCCATTTCTTGATGTGTTTACCGACTTCTTCTAATGACATGTCTTTGGTTGGCTTTGGAGCAAATTGTTTGGTCGATTCAGATTTTTTCAATGTAGCTGCTTCTCCGTTTTCACTTGGCTCTTGAGCATTCGTGGCTGAATGAAGGAAATTGTCAATATTTTGAGTATAGATTTAACTTCATATTGGATCGATATCATCTAAGCTATGCTACTTTGATTTTATGATTTTCGTTTTAATCTGCACGTTTTTATAAGCAGTTCGCCGATTTTTGACTTAGGGCTGGAGTTAGCATTTAACCTTATTGGGTCAGAGGCTGTCCTTTTCTGCATATCTAACAGGCTTTTCATTTTCAAAGATAGTTATTGGCTTGTCTCAGGGCTGGTTTGGTTGTTAATAAGGAAAAAAATAGTATTTACGTATTATTACGATTCCCTTACCAGCTGAAAGTGAGCTGTTCTTAAAGTCTGGGTGGACATTATTTCCAAGTTTTTCTGTATTTTCCTCAGTTGTAAGTTTTGAACCAATCAATCCAGCATTCTCTCCTAAAGAGGGAAAAATAAGAAATTGAAGATTCGTTTCCAGTCTTCCGTTTACTTCATTGCATCTCCCCACTGGATAAAGCGGCCAAATAATTGAGAGTTTGAGAGAAAAATACCTTAAAAATTCTTCTCCAGAACTACACTGACTTCACATTCCAACCAAGAACGCAATTTTTACCAAAAAAACCTTGGTCTTTGACAAGAGAGGTGGCAACCTTATTCCTTTACCGTTAACATAAAACTTCTTTATTAAATCCTAACTAACTAAAAAATCCTCATAGGAGCCACTGATACAGAGATGTTATTTGTTAAAATGTTTGTAACCTTTGACATCGTTTTTCTTATCCGTCGCCATCATCATCGGTGCAGTTTCAACATGTCCCGATCCCGACGTATCATCTTCATCATCATCGTCATCATCATCTCCTTCCGATGTTGAGTCATTCTCTTTCTCTTCTTCTTGTATTTTCTTCTTCAATTGATTGACCAAAGCTGGTGGTGCTTTAACGTCCTTCAAATGTGCTAATGTACTGCTCACCTATGTAGAAGAAATTACTGTTTGATCGAATTTGAGTAGTTCAGCTGGTAAAAACCCTTTAAAGTATATGAAAAAGTGATTCGAAGGTTTTCGCTTTCACTTTTGGCTTTGAATGAGTTGGTCCTAGCAAAGGTACATTCACTTGTAATTCTCACAGTCATACGGTAACATTATAAGGGGATTTCACATTCCAGTCAAAAAAAAAACGAACGCAAATGGTACAAATTAACTGGCAATGTTTTTTCCCGGCCATATAGTCCAGTTCCATTAGTGGCCTACCATATTTAGCTCTAGATAAAAATTTTTATGATCAATCTTATATACCTTAGTCTTAGCTTCGGTTCCCTCATGTCGTTTATTTTCACTGGTTTTCTCGACATCTTTTTCGTCATCCTCGTCATCATCATTATCATCATCACCATCATTATCGTTGTCTGCTTGGACACCTCCTGTCACCTTCGATAGCTTGTTGTTGTTGGATGTAATAGTTGGCGATACCTATGAGAGGAGAAAAAGACGTTTTCCATGAGTGAAGATATTTACTACGTGTACAAACTTGTATATATGATTCAATGAAGAGTTTTGGTTGGGAAAAATATGAGCAGGCTGGCGTAATTGACCCCGTCTTCAAAGAAGACACAAGTAGCCAGATCGTCTGTCTTCATTCGCTTTTTACCAAATCATGACATTGAAGATATAGGCAGACAGCTACTGGCAGTCACTGAAGTTTCTTTCTAGTTGAGGCTAAAAGGGGTAAATTATGAAAATGTGTAACCATAGATTGTGATATAGATTTAGGATGCCCTAGTTTTAAGCATTTTAGGTTTTCAAGGTTGACAAAATAGCTACAGTTGACGCTCTATAAT
The DNA here is from genome assembly GCF_902728285.1 of Clytia hemisphaerica. Classification (NCBI taxonomy): domain Eukaryota; kingdom Metazoa; phylum Cnidaria; class Hydrozoa; order Leptothecata; family Clytiidae; genus Clytia; species Clytia hemisphaerica. The sequence continues at coordinate 177,378 of NW_027104211.1, read as the reverse complement.
TTGATCTTCAAGGGGAATTGGATTTTCATCGAATAAGGGAGTGTATCGAATAGGAGAACGTAGAATTAGAGAGCGTCAACTGTAGTTGACAAATACGATTTTGCAGCAAAGCGAGCACAATACCTTATTAGCGCGAACGATACTTCTTTTGTCCGCAGGTTCTTCTTCTTCTTTTGTCGAGTTTAATGTTTTGGTAGGTGTGTCAGATTTCTTTGATGACGTAGTTGATGTTTCGACTTTGGATTTCTTTTTCTTGGTTTTTGGAATTCCATTGATGTTAACATTGACTGTGACGTCAATCTTCTCTTTGTCTCCTGAAAAACAAATCAGATTGATCATTCATCGGAACAAAGATTAAATGCATATTTTGCTTTGCATAACTATATTCTTTAAAGGAAGAAATTTCATCAAACTAGAAAAAACAACAAAAACCAACAAAACCTCTCTTTAAGAAAGGTTCTTGAGTGAAGATATTTGGATAAAAATCTATGAGTTGAGTTTCACCATGAAACCATGTTTAGATAGGATGGTTGTACTATTTAATTAAAGATCTTTATGCATCGCCAGAGCTTTGTTTTAACTTAGTTGACAAACATTAATTGCTCTATCAACTGTGTCAACTGTTAACCCTTTAAGCATGCTTATTTTTATATAACTGCAAAATCCGGGGGGGGGGGTACTTAGGTAAAAATGTATGATGGGTATGTGCGGACGGTAAGGGTCGGTTTTTTCACCTTTCAAAGTTTCTCTAAGGGTCGGAAAAATCAGAAAGTTTTAAATTAGTCTCTCTAAGGGTCGGAAAATTCAGGATTTTTAGGAAATTTTTTGATTTCCAGAGAAAGAATTGTAATAAACTCTCTCTAAGGGTATGACTTTTTTCAAAAATCGTAAAAAGAAATTCAAAAAGTCTCTCTAAGGGTCACCTTTTCAGCAAAAATCAGTCTCTCTAAGGGTCGGTTTTCGGAGGTCCCGTCCGCACATACCCCTTATTCGCCAACCCTAGTACCCCCCCCCCCGGGCTGCAAAATCAGTATACATATTCTCTGTGAACCACATCTTATACATCTTCAATTCTAACACATTATCAAAATATCCAAATATCCTTACCTTTGGCTTTGGAGATGATTGGTTTGATGTCATCTTTCTTGGAGCCATCGAGGTCCATCAAATCGTCATCTCCAGTATCTGAAAGAGAAAATGAAATGAAAACATTGAAATATCTGCACCAGGATTTGCAACCTCGTTCGATTTACCTTTCATTGTCAGTCACAATAACCTTTGCTGTTTTTTTTCTCAGTAATTCTCAAATGATAACATGGATGGTTCAAACAGATGACCTTTCATTCGTTTTGTTCTATTGGTTTCAAATCCCCCTATACCACAAACACGTCAGCCCTTTTTCACGTTTTAACGAATTATTATCTTACTGTTCAGCTTGTAACTGTTCTTATTTCTAAGAATTAGATAGACGATGTTATCTTCCGTTACAGTGATAGCAAAGGCGGGAAAATATGGCGGCATGGCGTTATGGCGGTTTACGGAAAAAACTCTTTTCGGCAAAATGCCCGTTTGCGAATTTTCTTCGGCTTTGGGCCTATTTCTTAGATAGTGAAGTGATTTGTCTTAGACTATATAGCATAGTCTAAGAATTAGATTAATAATGTAGTCCGGAAAACAAGACAAAGCTCGGATTTTTTTATTGCATGAAGAATAATTTAAATTACGTGGTCTTTTGTGTTTCTTCCCTTTGAAGTCATATAATAAACCGATCAAATTTTTCGTCACTTGAAGATTCTGGTCTTTGTCGGATACTTTGGAGTCGTACGGATCGGTATTGTCGTTATTTGTCGTTAATTTATTAGCAGTGTCGTCAAGATGTCGTGTAATTTTGTCACGTACTGTCAATAAGTCACGGTTGATGTTGGCCAGTTTCATTCCTGGAGATGAAAATATGTTAGTTACATATATTGTTTTTGTAAGTGGTTAAAATCTAAAAGTTTTTGTAGATTTTGTCACGATGATGAAATTTCTCCGTCTCTCTGTTCACTGCAAAAGTTGAGATTATCAGTCTTGATAGGTTTTGTTAAAAGGAGGAATTCTCCCATCCGAATGGGATATCGGGTTAGTGTAGAATTTCAATCTATCGAGATATATCAAAATTAATGCGGATATTTATTCAAAATAAAATGATAGTTTCAAACAATATTTACTCTTCAATATGTATCCCCTCAATAACACCGCATTATCAATTTGATGTGAAAGCATAAGGACACAGAAATAAAACCATGTGGCTTAACGTTGAAGTATCCTGGCAAAATTTTTGAAAATAAGGTGGTATCCGCATTGACTTTTATGCTTTTCACGAAAGTTTTGATGAATTTCACACGATGAAGTAGTCTGATATTTCAATTTCTGAACATTTTGCTTACCTGTGAACAGATTATCATCTTCATCAACCGATTCGATTTTACTTTTCTTCTCCTCTTTCGCCTTCTCCATTTCACCATCCATCATTCCTGGTGATTCCTCATTAGAGGATGTTTCTTTCTCGTTGTGTCCAACAGAATCGAATTCCGATTCATCACCATCATCGAATTCCGTGTGAGGGTCCATAAGGTAAGAGACAACGTCATCTAAATAAGGTATTGATTGCACTCCTTCACTGTGCTGTCGATTATCTTCGATTTGAATGCATGCGATGCATGGTATCAGAATCACCAGTAATGCAAGTCCTTGCAGTGTGTACATGTTTAACGTCAATCCTGTTTAATGAAATCATGAAACAAGTTGAGATAATGGGCTTTTTCAAGGAAAAACACTGTGTAATACCTTTAAAGAAGGCACCCCTGTGTCACAGACCCGCTGGGACCCCAGATCAAATGGAAAACTTGGCAAAATCTTTGTCCCCGATGGGAAAATACCCTGGAATTTCAACCCCAACGGGTTGAACGGGTTTTGAACGGGTTTCCACTCGAAATTCAATGTTTAAAAGTTGCACTCCAAAATCAGTCCAATGGATTTTTAAACAATAGAATTTTTATCCTCACTAAGGAAAAAACTGGAGGTTTGAGACAGGGATGTAAGAAGACAACCTTTAGCATTAACCTAGACAAGAAGGGTCCAAAATTTGTGTGGGAGAGTAGATTTTTATGACACTATTATTATCCACTCATAAGATAATTCATGAAGTTTTACTCTCCAGTATGAATTTTTGTCTACGTTTAGTGACCCATTGTCAAAACAATATCCCCTCTAGAATTCCAGACTTTACTGAATTTCAACTTTGAGTTTACCTTAGATCAATTTTCAACAGTTCATTATAATAATTATTGTATCTATCCACCTCGTATCTTTCCACATGCAGCAGTAAACAAAAACAAATCAATACAGTAATCAAATACTATGATTTTCAATTTCAAAAAAGAAAATCTTAAATTTTCATCAAAATTTTGAAAAAAAATTCTAGCCGAGATTTTCAGTATGATAAAACATTGTTTAGATTTGTTTATAATTAAAACTCATAAATACAATAGCAAAATGAACAGAAAAATGCTCAATGTGAGATCAAGCAAAACAACTAATTCTTCCCGCCCGTTAATGGGCGTTTTTATGGTGCTCTTTCTATGCACATGCGTATTTCCAAGTTTACACTGTCTGAGAGGGAGGTGCTCGTTTGCCTGTTTATTTGTCTCGTTCAGTAGTTAGGGGGGGGGGGCGTACGGGATATCGGTACATCGGTATTGGCCTTTTTTTAGATCGGTAAATCGGTATTACAGGAAAAAAATGATCGGTACTCAGTATTTCAAAATCATCTCGGTATCGGTAAAAGACCCATTTTTATGTCGGTATTTCGGTATTTTCGGTCAACCATCGGTATCAAAGATCATGAGCCATTGCGCCCCAAAACCAAATTATGTGAGATAAATTTTAAAATCTTGCAATTTTTTTCGCTCGCTTCGCTCGCAATAAAGTTCTTTCACAATCTTCCAATACATTCTTTTCGAGATGCATAAATAAGCATTGCAGGCCTCGTTTTCAAATATTGTTGCCTAAGTAACTCAACGTCATTTGACATGTAAATTTAATGTTGAATAATTATTCTGCTTGCGAACGAGGCCAGCAATGCTTTCTCGAGAAGAGTGTATTTGGCGAACAAAAAATTTAAAACAAAAAAATTTAATTTTTTTTCTCGCTTCGCTCGCACTAGCTTCTTCGATATCTTCTTGATAAGTATCAAATTCATGGCGTTTTTAGAGTTTATGTTATTTGGTTGACTTTCAAAAATTTTCTATTTGGCCATAGCCTCCTTTACTATTCGATTATATGAACGATATGTTCTGAGCGCTGATCTACTAAATAATCCCTCCCTTATACGTAAATTAGTACAAATTAAGGAACACTCAGGGGCGGCGATTTGAAAAATCATTGCTGCAATTTTGATAAGGCAAGAGGCTCTGCCAGGGGTCTGCTTGACACGTGAATGACCATTTTTCTGCCTTGAATACAGTTGACGCTCTCTAAATTGACGTTCTACTCTTTGATAAGCCCCCATTTTCGATCCATTGGCGTTTTGACAGGGGGCCACGCCTCCCCAAGTTGAGCTTTTTTGAACGCCAAAATCTTGAAATTACCCTAAACTGTAATTGATCGCCCCCACCAAAGAAACAAATAATTGACCAAAAAGGTCAAAGTTTTCCCAACAGAATGTGCCTTTTTCTGGCTACCTTTGACCTTTTTAAGGCCTCCTTTAAGCTGTTTGATATTTCTTAGATCAAAATTTTCGCCTTCGGCACCAAGATTACAAAGCAAACTCTCTGCGACATGAAATTTTATGCTTTCTTCACTTTTTGTGACCTTATTCTCGCTAACTTTGAGCTTGCTTAGAGCAAAAATTTACTCTGAAAAAACTTTCTCTGAAAATTTCCCCTAAAAAAGGTCAAACTTTTTCCAATCTCCGGGGGACGAGTACCTAAAAAATGGGGAAAAATTGATCGGTATCGGTATTTGAACGAAAAAATTATCGGTATATCGGTAATTGAGAGAAAAAGTGATCGGTATATCGGTATTACGAAGTCCCGTACGCCCCCCACTAGTTATAAACCTAGCCGGATCGAAAATAAATCTAGCAATTCTAGAGACTGTCTTGACCAAAATTGCGAAATCAAATCCACCAGAATTTCTCAAAAACGTACTTTTTGCGCAAAACCTCTCTAGATCTTCATCAGCTGCTGTTTTTTTAAGGTCTGTTGGAATGTCAAACTCAAGAGATATCTTTTACAATCTGTCTCGAATGGAGGAATGGCTCAGTTGGACAGGCTCTGTTAGGGGAAAAGCACGAGTTCAGAGAAATTGTCTCAAGTTCGCCATGTTTAGACGTCACGGTTTCGCTTTGCTCCGGTATGGTATTTGTCACAAATAAGAAGCGTCCGCATTGGTTTCGGAACGTTTCGGGGCAACGAAACGAAGCAGTTCCGTTTTAATGAAATTAGTGGAGCAAAAACCGTTACGATCTGTTTTTGCTTTGTAATGTCTTTTTTGACAGTTGGTAGCATGGTGATTCGGAACCGTTCGGTTTAGAACGACGTCTGAAAATGGTCTTAATGCTTAGGAGCATAAAATTCTAGGCTGAATTCAAATAACACTGATTTTAAGCTGGTTTGGATTATGAAGTAATTCACATGTTCATCAAGCGGTTTTAGTACTTCTTAAGTTTGCATTACTAATATCTGAGTGATTTATTGACCTTATTAAGAATTGAGATTCTTCTAAGATGAATTTTGATTCTTTTGCTTTTGCGTTAAGTCCTGACTTTCGTATGAAATCAAACTATACTGTAAGGGTCAGAGAGGTTCGGTAAAATGTACTGTAAGGGTAAATTTTCACTGCTTAAGGGCTGCACTGTAAGGGTCCTATTTTGAATGTCATTTTTTTGGCGGCACATGCAGTCGTTTAGAAATTGAGTGCCTACTCCCCCCCTCCGGGAAATTACAGTCTTAAAAGTATTACCGAACCCAAACGTTCCATTGGCTTTGAGAGAGTCTATAAGATGGACACACCTTACAAAGATATCTTTGACAAGAAGTTGGTAGTCATTGTCTTCTTTGGAGATATTGAAAATGAAATGCTACTTCACGTGTCACACAATAGAATTTCTTTCATATCCAGTCTAGCAAGCTAGACGACTACTTAATTGAAATAAAAGTAATGGAGGGAACAATTTTATACAAACTAAATCCCGTAACAATGACTGTACCATATAACGCCTATATATACTACTGTATTACACGCATTATAAACGTCTAAAGGTGAGAAGAAGACAAGAAGAGTGCGGACTCAACACTTACTACTTGATAGCCGGTAGTATGCCTTTCGAAATACTATTATCTTCTGAATGTGGGGGTAGGGTGTATATAGCGTCAGTGAAAACCGTATTGGTGACAAGGCTTGCCGAATGTGTAGCTAATAGTATCCCAGAGGCTTAATACATTATTCTGATCAAAATTTGATTGGTTCTTACCATTCAGCTCCTGTGTACCATCGAAGCGTTTATATGCCAAGTGTCATGAACGATGGTATTGTCTTAATGTATGCTATCTTCATCTTAATAATAGTCCTCGTTGTTGTTTCCTCATCGTCAATTCTTAACAAAAGAAAGAACTTTTCCAGTGTTTAGCTGGACATTAATAACATGGTCATTTTATATCTCATCTACGGTCCACAGGCTATCCAAATGCTTGTCTATCCGTAAGCAAAAACTAGTCAGTATTTTCTGGAGGAGATAATGAGAGAAAGAAGACAAGTTATCTCTCAAACACTTCAACAAAAAGGACCTTTATCTTCTCCCAGATAAATAGAAACGACGGAGTTACACTTGAAAACACTTGCTTAAAATTAGCTTAAAGTCCATTCGCTTTAAGTAAGAACTCTATTTTGGTGAAAAGCCACGTCAGTGTAACTAGACTAATTCTATTTAGAGTGGTTTTTTCATGATAGCAATTTTTAAGCATTGTTTTAACTATACAAGAAGCTGGGCCAAAACAATCTGACTCATCTAATTCTTTTTCATACTTCATCATCATCACTTTCGACCACGGTCGAGATGATTGATTCCACCCTCTCGCGCCAAGAATCGCAGTCGCGTATGGCATTGCGTAAGCGCAGTGTCCCTGCTAACTGCATTAGTGAAAGTTAATTTCCTTTGAACCAGATGCTTGGCTTCCAGAGCAAGAAAGAGATTACTTCTGTGGACGCACGAAGGCAATGACCAGCAAATTGAATGCGCCTAGCCCTTAAGATGGTAGAGATAAGCTTAAGCAATCCATAGATGGTGTTTTTGGTATTTCTAAGTAGGGGAAGCATTGACCATTGCTATGATAATTGCTATGACCTTAAAATTTTGAACGGTGGTAAATATGGATAATTTGAGATCATTTGCAAAGTTCTAGTTCGGCCACTTGTGTGGTTTATATACAGGTTTGTACAGGCTAGAATATAAATTAAGTATTTTGACCATTTTAGGACAATTGGCTCGACAAGCCAGATAGGCCGAAAAGTTGGCGAGATTGAAAAGTTATGGGCGTTTTAGTGGTCCAAAAAGAAGGAAATGAGGAATTTCAAGTTTGGACAATGACCGGTCCATTAAAATTTGAGGCCCTAAAATATTTTTCTGGAAACGCAAAAATAAACATCAGAAAAATGCCAATTTTACGCAAATAAGTCTGTGGTATTCATCAAATCACCCTTGGAAATATAAAGTAAGTTACAGACATGTCATTTTAAGGAGTACGATGTGACAAAAGAAAGATATTTGTTGAATATCAGGTTGATATGAATGGAGTGTCGCATATGGATGACCATTTTGTCATCTATCAGAATGTACGAATCCCTATATCAATATCAATCATAAGCAGAGGGAGTCGTTAAAACAAAAATTAATCAAAAAGTTTCCTCTTATCTAAACAAATTGTCAGAACAACAAGAAAAATAGCCTTAAACTTTTATTTGTGATGTTTGACCTTTTTGGGGTTCGATAATCTACTGTAACGAGATATGGATTATAAGATGTAAACATTACACGTAATGAAATATATTATTTTTCAACCCTTTTACTCCCCTGCTTTTGGTCCAGTTCAAATTGGATTTCGATTGTTTCGTGTGTAACTATAAGGGGATGAGCTTCTAACTTGTGAAGGGATAAAAAAGGTTTAAAAAGGTCAACAAGCTTAAGTAATGGAAAAATATTGGAAAACTTTTGGAACAATTTTTGTTTTTTAGTTCTCAAGAAAGAGATCGTGACTGGGAAATCAATTGGCTGAAATAAGGAAATTGATTGGATTTGATTAGTTTGGAGGCCCTCTTTCATTTAGTTTTTAGACTAAATTATTTTCTTAGCCTTGTTTGGAAGGTTTGGCTCGAGTCTTGTTATTTTTTTGCTGATTGTTTGTTGTTCAGTTTCTATGTGTTGTCCTGTTAATAATATTTTCATCTCTGTCATCGCTTGGTGAAAATAAAGTAGACAAACTCCTCCTCTTATTGATTTCATTTCAAACTTTATGAATTTTGGTTTGCATGGATTGTAAAGAGATTGACTTTGAAACTTCCTTGTGATGAACACCATGATTTTGCCAAGCTCCTGAGTTGACGAGTGACAAAGGAAGAATTTCACCAATCTTGTCTTGATTGTTTTAATTGACCAAATCTTGTAAACCGTTAAAATATTCCGAACTTATTTGAATTTGCTTAAAAATTGTTGAAACAAGAATAAGTTGTCAGCTCTTTTGTCAAGTCAAGTTTTTGAGATTCCTTTTTGTGAAAATTTAGATAATCAGAAGAAAATTTTTGATCTATGTGAATAATTAATGTTCCAGGATCTTTTACCACTGGGATCACATCAAGATTATTTTATTGGAGTTCTATGATAATACTATAAGAAGGGGAAAGATCATAATTAGCTTTTTCTTGGATTTTGGTTTCGACTCATTTCACTTTTTGTTGTCTGGTTATTTTCAGATATATTCGGGATATATTTTTCAAAAACATTTCCTCTTTAGAATTTCATGCTGTCCTTTACTTTTTTTCTCAAAAAGGAAGAAGGACGAATACTCATCCTGAAGGATAGGGCGTGACATCATCTTCGCTAGAGATATGTTCAAGAGTTCATCTCATGGACTAAAAAGTAGGTTTCGTAGAGTATAAGAATAATCAGGGAAATAAAAATTCGAATCTTACAGCATCATATGAAGTCCTTAGTTTATTATTTTCGCTAATTAAGGAGTTTTTTTTAGGTTCTTACATTCTCCTCGAGGGTTACTTACAACGATTTGAAGATCTATAATGTAAGGTTATCACATCAACTTAAATCTAGTAATCTAATTAATAATTTTACTTATAAATGTTAGTTTTTTATCACCAGTTGTTTTTCGTCCAACTTTCTACACCACGCTAACGCACTGCGTGATCAAGCAACGTCTTTTGTGAATGACCGGAAGAGCTCATGATCACACAGAGATTTGATTTCTTTCGAGACTCATTTTTTTTGAGTCCATTGATTGCAGTATGATAGATTCAGAACAGAGTTTTTGACTTCTTGACAGTGGAAGATATATTTATGAATTTAAGATTTTTATTTAGATTTTCATCAATTTCGGTTTCATACAGTATTAGGAATTCTATAAAAAATTTTCGTTAGATGACTTGTAAACCCGATGAATCTCATTCCGACCAGAAGCATTTTAGAAAGTTCCAGCGAGATCATTTTTCTAGTGTGTATATAGTAATAACGAGGTTAAGCACGAGTTTATTTTGACCGTAAAGTGCGATACCGTAGGCCTGTACATAACTTGCCAAAGCAAATCATACAAGTGAAATCTTTTATGTACAGGCCTACGATATCACATTGAACAGTCTAAATAAACACTTGCTTAATCTCGCTAATACCCATGGAGAAATTATTTTTTGGGCATAGGCGGTTTTAGACCATGTCGAGCTCATCAGGGGAAGGGATTTGTAATTGTAATTTTATTGTTTTTTAACGAGCGTTGCACTCCTTCACATGTTTCCGACGTACTTGCTCTATTGTCTTAAATCCGCCAGTGAAGGGAGGCCTACTGAGACAGGGATGTAAGTTGAAAGATGTATCACATTATACTTTGCTTTTTTATTAAAAATGGTTACAAGAAATTTTTCGTCTGATTTCATGGGTTCTTCTTTTTATCCATATTTTTTTAAACCGACGTCTTCCTCACACCTAGAGTTTTGTGTATCCACGAAAAGAAAGACGCCTTTATAGTTTTAACCGCATGAAATCTCTTGATTAAAAATTCATTATTCCAAACGAAAAAATATCAAATATTTTCGAGAGTTCTGGAGAAAAAAGAAGGAAAAAACCCAGAAAAAATTCATATGTTTTTCGATGATTTTCACTGCGTTTTTTCACCTCGGTTTTTCGATTTTCTTTTTTATGATTATAACACTATATGATTTTTTTCTGTGTTTATATATTATTTTTCATCAAACTATCTACTTTTTTTTCGCATATTTAATTTTATCATGTTGTAATTTTTCCCATGGATTTCTTTCTTCCATATCGAGCATTTGAGCTCCTTTACCTGTTTGCGATACAGTATAAAACCGAAAGATAATTTTGATAAATCTTTATCTATTGTATTGGTTTTGTATTTTAATAATAGGTGATATATACAAAAAAAACAAAGCTAAATGCACCATTTTGGCAGTATAGAAAATTGTGAAATTTTCTCGTGTAGATACAGTTGATCACAATTAGACGTCAGGAAAATTACTTCTGAGATTTCTCATAACTACTTTGGAATTTTTTGAAATACAAACATTCAATTATTTTGTCTGTCGGCATACAACACGGAAGATTGCATCTTTGACAAAAAAAAATATTACATCCGATGCTATATTAATGGTCATTTTGATTTCGTGCTGAAAACTTGTGACGATTTTTAAAAGATGGTAAGAAATATTATTAATTTATTGGAAGGCAAAAATTATCCAATATTCCAATACAGCAATAGCTTTTTTGGGCGTTTCTCTATCGCGAAAGCGCCAAATAAAGGCTTGGGGACACGAGAAGTTTTTTTCACGTTGGTGCAATGCAACATGCTCCGTTCCACCAACACACAAAAAAAGTGCGTGTCCCATGGTTTGTTTTTTTGTTTCATTGGACAAAAAGTGAGAGGAATACCCAAAAGACAGGCTGATTTTGTCCCTGGGACACTTTTATTGGTAGAAAGAAAAATGGGATGGTGACACAAGAAAGTGTTTTAGGTTGGTGGGATGGAGCATGTTGCATTGCAATAAGGCGAAAAAAACTTCTCGTGTCCCCAAGCCTTTATTCTTACTTTTGGTACCATAATATGATAATCATCTCTCCTAGCTCCCGTCGAGGTACACGTTTTCTATAAGAACAAACTATATAAGAACATAAGGCTGCGATGACCAAAAGTTAAGAACAATAAGTTTAAAACATTTTAAGGCTTTGGAGACTCTAAAACATCCGATTTCTTAGGAAAATAGACCAAAATGCTCACAAAATGGCTTAAAATTCAAAAAGTTAAGATTCCAAGGAACTTGAATAAAAAGTTTCTTGATCATCCGAAGGCTTCAAAAATTGATTTATTCATCTTATGAAAAACATGTAACACGAAAACAGATTGTTATTGTTATTGTCTCAGGTTGAAGTGCTGAAAGGGTGTAATGTGGCGGAATATGGGCACTATTGGTAGGGAAGGAGCATGAATCCAAACTCTACCCAGAAAAAGTCATCTTTAACATTTTTAAGGTGCAGGTTCCTTAATAATCATGCGCATTTTTGACTGGACACTATTCTACAGACTCTGCTACCCTATCTCGTACACACAGAGCTCCTCAGATACATTGAAATAAGCATTTCTAAGTGATCCATTTACTCGTCATCTTTATTTTTCTTCTTCGATTTTTGATTTTATATAAATCTTTTATTTTTTAGCATAGTCCGTATAAAAAACTCTGGAAGCCTTTTGTTTATTTCCATTGTTTCTTACTTGAACTACGTAAGTTCAAGTTCAAATTAGTTTGTTTTGCTCACTTTTTGATCATGTGATTAAATCTTAAACCAATCCCAAGAGGAGTACTTGGTAACGTGATCAAAAACTGAGCAAATCGATTTTCATCTTTTGATGATAGCAAAGGAAGAAATAACAAAAATTTAAAACAATAAACTTCCAGACCAGTGTTTTTTATATGGACTATGCTTTTAGATAATTCTAGACAAGAATTGCTTGAAATTGAGTAATTCCAAGCTCAGCATTTTCTTTTAGAAATTCTTCTTATTTTTTTGGCGATTTTGAGCCTCATTGTTCTTATAAAAAATAAGTGTAGTTAGAAATAGACACCCATATTCCAATGATATCCAAATTTGATTGAAATGATCCGCATAAAAGTTTTTTTATAAGAATATTAGCTAAAATTTGGTCTTAAACTAACATCAAACTAAAAACTAAGAATTATTAATTAAGAAACCCTTTATCTTTTATCATTTTTTAAGGAAGGATCCTAAGAACATACACTGAAATATTCCGTGAAACCTGATGAAACTAAGAATCGCCTAATGAGTCCAAAACTTACTTGATTCTTATAAAGAAATGCACGCTTAATCGTGTTTCAGAAAACAATATACGTTAAGATTGATAGTTTAGATATATAGTCTCTCAATCTCAATCAAACATTGTCGGATATACTTTTTTCGCCATATCAAGTACATAGAGAATAATAAATCAGCAAAATATCAATTTTTATTTTATTATTGTATAAATATTGAGTTGCCTCCATCCCTACCAGGCGTGGTTTAAAGTGATTGCATAAATTTTGATGAAGGGTGGTCTCTTTTGTTCCATACATAGTCCTTATATAGAAAATTTACGCTCCCCCGCAAATTATAAAAGCTACTCTACATGTATCCCTTCCTAGATCAAAACCTTTTTATAAGCATGATGTTTTTAAAACAGGGGTATCGTACAATATATCTTTTGTTAAAAAGACAATATTTCGGGGCAGAACGAGGTCGACATACTTGATTCTTATAAAAAGAGATCAATCTTTAAACATCTGTTAATGGATGGTCGTTGTCTCCACTCTGAAATCTAACTATCAGGTTCTTTTGGGCGTCTACCAGCGAAAGTAATTTTTGAACAATATTGAAACTGTTTTGCTCTCGAGAAGAACGACTGTTTTAGTCTCAGTGGGGTAGATTTTTGAGAAAATGTCCGTTATGGATTTGTATGAAATTGTTAAATTAGAAAGATTGATGAAAAATCTGTTACGAAAATCAAAAAGAATTCCAGTCACTAAATCTGACGATGTAAGTCATAATTCAAGAGTAGTTTATCATGCTGAAAGGAAAACAAGGGATTGCGCGAATTAGGCAGCTTTGCTTTTTCCAGGTGGCTAGTGTGCTGGATTTCATTTTGTACAAGATTTTACTTTTATCCGGCGGTGGCGACCCATACAAAGAAGCCCGTAAAGGAAAAAACTGTCTAAAACATCAGAAGATGAGCTCCCAGACCCCTTATTTTTTGGCAATATTTTACGAGTATGAGATTAAAAACTATAGCCCCTCTTCTTCTTTTTGTGTTTCAGGTTGACCATTCAGATTTGACGGATGATCAGATCGCGGAATTTCGTGAAGCGTTCGCCTTATTTGACAAAGATGGTGATGGAACCATTTCATCCACTGAACTTGAAACTATTTTAAAGGTGCGTTCTGATATACTATTTTGTGACACGAGGTTCAATTAAACTTCCAGAGCAAATTACCAACAACGATACAAGCCTCAGATTCTAAAACGTTAAAGCTAAGAAAAAGCCTCTCCAGTCCGAATGATCTCTTGTTCAGTCCATATGAAAAATATGAAAGGATAATAAGAACAGCCCATGGGATGACGTACAGAACATACAGGTAACAACATTGTAACAACGATAGATTCAAAGTGCTACGTGGCTGTTGGTGCGAGTTTTTTCAGATAGCTTTTAGTCACAGTGTATTCCATTACCAGATAAAAGAGGATTGGGTAAATAATGAGAGAACTCCGTCACGGGAATATTTTTTTAGACGTTTATCTTCTGGATCACGGCTTTCATTCAGCTTGAAATGAAATATTAAACCTTTAAAGTTACTAAAATATTTCTTAGTAGAACTGTCGATCTTATCCCAGCTAGCACACAACGTTGTTTTAACGTTCATCTAACGTTATATGGACGTTGTGAACGTTAGATAAAAGTTGACACAACGTTGTGTGTCAGCTGGGATGGGCCAAGATTATACATTTATGCAATGTTCTTACATTTTTTCTCCAGAGCTTAGGACAGAAGCCAACACAATCAGAGTTGAGAGATATGATCAATGAGGTGGATGCTGATGGAAATGGAACAGTGGATTTCAGTGAATTCTTAACCATGATGGCTACCAAGAATAAAGGATCCAGTGCTGATGATGAAATTAAAGAGGTTTGTATGTCCAATCTAAGATAAATGATTCGTCATATCCTTAATTTAAACAATAAAATTAATGGCAAAAGCCCGAGCTTTTTTGAGTGCTTTCACTAAAACATTACGACACGAGCATTAACAAAACATTAAAAAAAATTCTCGGAAAATTGTGGGTTTGCTAAGTCTTTTCTGACGTCACTATCTATCTGCGGCAAAAAGATTTTACCATTTTTTCATTAATAACTCGTCATCTAAAATAGATAATTTGAATTCCTTTTCAACACTATTATTCACAGGCGTTCAGTATTTTTGACAAAGACGGTAACGGCAAGATCAGTGCAGACGAGTTGAAGAATGTGATGATAAATCTTGGTGAGAAATTAACCGATGAAGAACTGGATGAAATGATTAGAGAAGCAGACATCGATGGTGATGGAGAGGTCAACTATGAAGGTCAGTATTCTTGAATTCGTGTGAAAAGATGTTGAGGTCATCAAACATCAGAGCTAGTCAGGAAAAATTCATAACTAACTAATTGACTCCCTCAAAGGGTCATAAATTATTGAAATTTGGACTAAAACTTGAAAACTTTGCCTGAAACTTTGGGGAAAAAGTCTCTTTAAGGGTGAAAAAAACGTTAAAAAATGGACAGACTTTTCTATAGGTTTCTCTAAGGGTCGATTTTAGGAATATGACGTACCCGTCATCTCGAAAACCTAGTAACCCCCTCCCAGGAAAGATGCTGCCCAGCTGGCACAGAAACGTTGTTTTAACATTCATCAAATTTTACATGAGCGTTAAGCTAAGGCTACACTGATAGATAGTTTTTTCAGGCAGCTGCAATGCAATTAACGTTGCGTTGCAAGCGCGCGAAAATTGCAAAATGTAGCACGTCAATTTTTTCTCCAATTGCTCTGCAACGCAATAAAAATATTGCAGAACATATTGCAAGTGTCTGCAACAAAACTGTTTTTTTGACGTTTTTCCTGCTTCCTTTTTTTAGATGGCTAGAAAGCAACAATTTTCAGGCGGCTGCAATGCAACAATTGCATTGCAGCCGCCTGAAAAAACTATCACTGTAACCTTAGCTTTAGATGGACGTAGGTTGTTGTGACGTTCTGTGCCAGCTGGATGAGGGCTAGTCAGGAAAAGATCCTTGTAAAAACAGCACGATCACGAAAATATTTTGATATTGACTGAAAACTGCTAATTCTAAGGTGGTAAAAGGCATAGAAGCACCGAAATTTGTAAGAACGAACAAGATTCAGTACTTAAATACACAAGTCTGAAAATTTCCCTTAAATTTCTCTATTCTCGTGACCACTGAAGAATCTGGAAGATCCAATATTCCCCAATATAATGAATATGAAAGTGCTACCAAATGTCTAAACGTGTGTTGTGTGATTTGGACTATTTTTATTATAGTGCACACTGAAAAACTTTTGATGACTTTGGCGATAAAGGGTGGAGGCGTAAGAGTTTGCAGGGTTTTTACGTTTCATCAAATATCGAAAATTGATCGATCTGATTTGGATTGAGGGCATAAATATGACCATTTTTTAACAGAACTGAATGCTAGTCAGGTTTTTCTTTGAAAATTGCACGTATTACGATAAAATCACTAGGATTATCTTCAGCATCAACTTTATAAAGCCGTCTTTATTTTTTTAATTCAGAATTCGTCAAGATGATGTCTGCTGGGACTTAAAAGTGAAATGACATTTTAAAGAAAAGTATTCCAAATGTACATTTTTATATAATAATTCAACCAGCTATCAGTCGATATGACCAATTGGATTGACTGTACGGTCACTTCCTATTGATGTTAATCTGGAACAAAAAATCGCAGGGATCCAGATCTTGGCTTCGCGTATACAAGGAGGATTTGACATTGTCTTGGGTTATTATAAAGAACTTTTAGTTATTTTTAGTCTAACCATAATAATTTTGAAATAGTTGACATATTGTATATTTATTTCAAATAATATTTTGCAAATTGTAGAAATATGGTATTTGAATTGATCTATCAAAACAAAGTACCAAACCAAATTATCAAGGTGAAGCTACAATTTTCTTTTTTTTATTGAGAGTACATTGCATGCAACTTAGTCAAGCTTTATATGAGATTTTGAATTTAGTGTTGAACCTAAAACATATCATTTTTCTTCCAGCTTGTTGAAATTTCAATAAAATAAATTTTCCATGTCCATGTTTCAAAAACGTGCCGTCCCATTTATGTCATTTTTTGGATGAAAGAGCCAAAATTTTAAACCAATAAGGAAATAGTTTCAACTGTTCTCTTTGTTCTGAAAAGACTGGGAAATTTCATTTCATTTCAGATTTCATTTTCAAAAATCATACTGAATGTGCTCATGAAAATATTTTGATTCGAATGTCTCTTTTTTCGAACCTTTTTCAAAACAATAGTTTTTTATTGTTTTTATTGTTTTTTAAAACAATAGTTTACTTTGTTTTGATTGTTTGGAATGTTAAGGTTACTCCTTATGGTTCTCACGTGTAGACTTGCCAAATGGATATATTGTCAAAGATTCTGATGTTTCTGGCTATTGCTGCTCCTTTGTGTATGGAATGTAAAGGTTAGTTTTCAATTTTTTTGGAATTACACGCTTTTTTATGAGAAGCAGTAAATTTTGGACCAGGATTGGCTGTTCTTTATTTCTTGGAATCCAGGTTTAAATATTCTTACGATGTTCTTAATACGCTTACAATCATGGACAAAAGGTTGTAGACAAATGAAATTTCAGTGAAAAATGGTGAGAAATAGAGCAAAATGACTCTTCAATGCGTCTGAAAAAGGAGTGAAGTAAAAAAAAAACACTTTCGAAGTCGTTGCATTGCTTTTGAATTGCTTTTGAGGGAACCACAGGCAAAAAATCAGCGTTTTGCAAGCCCTTGTGGTCAGACTGCAGTGGGTGACTTTCAAAGACAGCTTTGGATGGGTTTGGATGGGTTTGGAAAGCACCCAGAACCTTTTGGGAACTTGTTTTTGATCGATATTGAAGTATTTTGCAAATATTGCAGAAGTCTACAAACCTTTTGCCCATGATTGTAGTTCTCTTTACATAAAACTTATCAAAATAGGTTTAATATACGTTAAAATCTAGTTAAAATCAATTCTTTCTAAGTGATATCTGGAATCTGAGGCTTAGGACTATTCTTAATTTGTTCTCATGTTTTTTCTGTTCTTATAAAATTGTTCTTATAAAAAAGTGTGTATTCAATTGTTCATGATATCAGATCAATAGCGTGAGAAGATGTAAGACCAACATTTTTGAAAAGACAGAATTGAAAAAAGGGGCCCTCCATTTGAAATTCATACTACCACAATTACAAACTGATCTTGTCGATGTTTGACTTTCAACCAATCAGCTGCTGGGCCTATGATGTAATGTCACAAAATGTTGAAGCATATCACGAATTGTATTTCTACCGTGTTGCGTTTATTCTTTCAGATTTTCATGATCGAATTAACCCTCGAATAATTGCAATAAAGAAGAATTTCAACTCGTATAAACGAAATCATACTGGTGGTTATCATGCGCATTTTCTCGACAGCTTTCGTTTGAGCAAGGTTAATGATAGGGCGATACAGAATCGCAATCTTAAACCATTTCATAGAACAGTGAAGAAGCAACAGAACCATGCATCTAAAAAACACTTGTTACCTCATCAGATTCTTTCAAACTTGAAGTCTCGCCACCAAAAGATTTTGACAGTCAATGGTGAGAAGCGAGATCATGGCTTCCAACAAAATTCAGATTCATCACCTACACATGCTAATGAAGTTTCTGCAATCCGAACTAAATTCGATTTTCCAAACGACACACCAATAGAGAAAGCACCGCCAAAATCATCGAAATCAAACTTCACCGCAAGCCATGACAATATTGTAAAGATTCCACAACCAACAAATCAAACAGATCCTAAAAGTCTACTCAATCTAACAATAGAGACACCGCAAACAGAATCCGCTCAAAAACGCCATCATCACCACCACCACCATTATGGGTACAGTCATTATTTCCACCCTGTACACCACTACCGGCACCATTTACATCGTATCGGACATCACCATGACTACGATGGTGATTTTGACGACGATGAGGATGATGACGAAGAATTTTTCCGTCCTTACATTTCTCACGTCGAGCCTATTGATGATGAAATTGACCCAATAAAACGTATTGGACCTATTGACCCAATCGACCCTATGGAGCCAATTGAAAGGTATTATAATTCAGACCACATTGCTTTCTGAGTCAATAAACAGGTCCTAATTGATCCAGAGATTTTCTTAGAATAGCACAGACATTCTTGATTCCTTATTATGATGCGAGTGTAAACTTCCGTTTCATTGTTACAAACTTTGCCCCTATTTTGACTATTTTGTTTGTTTTTGTGTCAATCCTTAAAGTGACAGGAACCACGTGTAAAACGAAACAATAAAAAAATATATCAAAACAAAATTCTAATAATCGGAATTTTTATTTCAACATTTCGATATTTCATTTATTTCGATTCGTGTCACGTTGCATACGCAGGTTGTTTTCAAAATTTGTAACTACGCAGTGAGCTCTCTCTAATTCGATCATCTTTCATTCAAATCTTTTTATAATTTGAACTACTTTTAGTCCTTGTAAAGGATAAAACAGTACAAAAACTTTCTATAATTCGAATCTCTCTATCCATAATTCGAACAAATAAGACTTCCCGTCGAGTTCGAATTCTTGATATACGTTAGTCAAGATTACGTCATTTGTCCCTATCGAAAATAGCAACACATGGGTCAAATTCCGGTTTTTCCGGGTGTTTCCGATATGAAAAAGACGTAATCTTGACTAACGCATTTCAAGAATTAGCGAAAGTTAACTACCGTATTTCTATGGCCCTTTAACCTTGAAACTTCCTTTTCAACCAGAATCGACGAGATTGAACCGATCGAACCGATCCAGAACATTGAATCGATGGAACCGATCGAACGAGCCGAACAAATGGAAGGATTAGTTCCCATGAGGTCTATCGAAGAAGAAGATGGTGCAAGGAAAAATCATATTCCACTCAAATATAACAAAACTGGTGCTGATAGAAAGATGAAATTAAGGTACCAATATTTCTCAAGACGTGAAATTGAATCAGGGCTCTATCTGCTATTCAAATTAACCCACATAGTTTAAACTTCAAGGCAATACTATGCAGGCGTTTGAAACGTCGAAACGATAACACGTGTCAGCTGAAATTTTCTTTTAAATGGAGATTGAAGCAATGAATTCTATAGTTCAAAGAGGGATTTAGTGGGACCATATATTTGAAAAACTATAAATAGGTACCTTAAGATTTTATCATCGATGTAAAGTCATTCTCCACTTTTTCAGTATGAATCACCGAAGACATTTATCAAAACACAATTTGACACGCCATCTTTACCATCTCGCACCACACGTGGAAGAAGCACCTTTAATACGAAATCCAAACGATCATCCCAATGTGACCAGTGACCGAGTCTTAATGTTACCAAGTGGTACCGCTGTCGTTAATCTAGATGGTTATCAACATCACAGGGCAATAGTGGGAGCACGTGGGGCCATGGGCGTGGACCATCCCGCGACAGGGGCAACTGGTGCAGAATATGCAGCCCTCGGGGCCATCGATAGCCGTATAGGGGTTGGTGATCCAGCTAAAGGGGTCATAGACCCAGCAACAGGTGTTACAGATCCTGCACAAGGTGTGACCAAGGAAGCCGTAAAAGCTGAAGGTGCAGGCCCTAACACCAAATTGGAACCAGGCGTAAAGTTGCCACTCAATGAAGGATTTAAGAAAGATCATGTCTGTAAAACGAATGATACTAAAAAAGGGGTGATGAAAAGTTTGAATGAGACTCTATGTCATTCAAACATGACTTTCAAGAAAAGCATTGAAAATAATAATGTGAATTTAAGTAATTCAACTTTGGGTGCGAAGGTCCAGAATTTCAAAAGTAAAGGAAATTTCACACACAAGAATGAACTCAAATCACTCGAGAGCGATGACATTCCAAACCACCAAGGAAAAACAACAGTACTGGATAGAGACTTTGGTAACAAAACAGTGAATGTTATGAGTGGAAATATGACCGATGTGAACAAGAATCAAACAATGAAACATCCTGTGACCTCGGAGAACATTTCAAAATCGAAAGCGTCCATCAAAATAACAAAAACGAAACAATTGAACAACGATAAGAACCAGACTTCAAGTTTAAAAGTCGAATTCCCCGGTAAAATTGAAATTGATAAAAATACAGCTTCAAACCAGACAGCTAAAGGAAGTGTTACTCTCCACGAGACTTCACAACCTGCAGATCATCTTAGCAATGTTGAAAATGTAGAGAATCAATACGTTTCGAGCCAGTCAACTAAAGAAAATGCAACCCTTGAGGTGACATCAAACCATACAAACCTCATCCCTTCAAACGTTACCACAAGCAGTGTAGATTCAAACCATACAAACCCCATCCCTTCAAACGTTACCACAAGCAGTGTAGATTCAAAGCTTTCTTCCTCGAATTTCAATACAACTATAACAAACAAAAAGAAAACTTCAAATTACTCTGCAAATGTAAATCACCACAACATATCGAAGATTGTGTCATCTAAAAACCATAACTCAACTAAGTATTTGAACTTCTTGAACGACCCTCTTTATAATGCCATCACCAACAATAAGACGGCATCTCTGCTATTTACAAACAATACAAGGAATAATATATCTTTGGTAAGAACCAACCGACATCCGACTAAAACGAATTCATCACATAATATTACAAACAATGGTCAAAATTCTGATCCACCCGACCAACTTGAGCTCCAAGACATCTCCTACCAAAGTTTGAAAATTCTAGAAAAAGCCTCAAATAACCCTTTGAATAAAACCTTGATCCAAAGCAAAATGAATTACAACTTAGACAATGATGAAGAGCGCAAATTGAATAAATCAAGGTCAGCTCCAACAACAGTCAAAAGCAAATCGACACAAAACCTTACTTTTGTTGAAAATAACATTTCAAATCAAACACAAGCCCAAGACAACGTTTCTGAAAATGCATCAACCAAGCAAAATAATCCAATCTACAATTCTACTGCAACCAATAATAATACTGAAAATTCAAGAACAAAAAGCATAGTAATTGGTGATCGAAGAGGTATAGTTGTCCCTAAAGACCCTATTCCTCCTATAAGCACTCTTATGGAGGATGTGGAATACCCAGATAAAATCCCTCCAATAAAAATGGACAAGAAGGATATACCTATGAAGGATAGTGGGAAAGATTCATTTGATAAAGCGCCCCCTATCGAACCTATCGATGTGGGTCGAATAAAGAGCCGACTACTCGAGGAAACAATTCAACCGAACGAACCGATTGAAATGCAAGACTCGATGATTGAATCAAACCCACCTATTGAGCCCATACCTCCAATAGAATGAGAGTCGACAAAATCATCCTAGGTCATTTCACGGTCGTAATAAATTATGGTTAATCAGGATTGATTGCGCCTTTGTAACGGCTTCCAGTTGGCTAGACGCAAAAACCTCCAAAATTTTGGACAAACAGAAAATCGTTAGGAGCGCGGTAGTCTGATCACCTATGATTCCTTTCGGCTGTAAAATGGTCTATGTTGATGTATCATCATTGTTTAAACCACAGTCGAGGTGATGGATTCGATGCGCTATGATGCAGTCCCACATGACACTTTCAAGATGTGAAAAGTTAGGTCCGATGTTTCTACCTACTGAGTCAGTACTAAAAGTAAATTTCTCGATCACATAGGTTTCCGGAGAAGGAGGCTCCCCTCCTTCGGCATAAAATGTCTTTACTCTTAACTGTACCAATGACTTTTGATTTTTGACATCATTCGAGAGTCCGTTGCAACCCAATTTCCTTTCTTCGACAAATGATTCAAATGTACAATAGGTGCATTCCTGTAATGACCCAATCTCCTGATAGATGTATCCCTGTCTATCACAAGTTTATCATCAGACCATCAGACGCTTCATCACTATCCACCTCTGAAACGCTTTGTCATCATGTCTATAGGTTATCGACAAGAAGATCTTGAAATCAAACAGTGCTTAATCGTTCATACTCTTTTTTATAAGGAGAATAATTTTAAGAACGATCCTCAGCATTGACTAATAAATGACTGAAAGTGAAAACAATTAAAGTGAGCTAAATATTAACTGAGAATTGAGTATAAGAACAGGACTCCTCGTGCCGTGGATCCGTTGGGACCCTACACCCTTTCCCTATTGGAAAACTACAATAAACTTTTCAATAATCTCTCATTGCAATTTTGGAAATTTTGGACCACAAATTGGTTTCCAAGTCCTCTTTTTTATTTTCAAAAAAAAATTCTATTGGAAAATGACAGCAATGCATATTTGAGGCATTGAATTTCAAGCCGGAGACCTAAAGGAAATTCATCAACCACTCATAAGCAAAAAGAAAGTGATGCCTTAAAATTTGCCCTATTGGGCTATTGAAGAAATAGTCTGTACTGTATTTTAAGGAGGTGTGACGTCCAGGGTGGTATGGAAAATAAAAAATCCAGGGGGTGTGGTTTTCAAGTAAAACAATCCAGGGTGTCAGTATCTGAGGTTGAAAATCCAGGGTGGTCCAAAAGAGGAGGAGAAAAATCCAGGGGGTCACTTTTCCCAAAAAGATCTCCTCAACGGGATAGCCCATTTCGGATGACAGTTTGAACCTAGCACTTGTTTTCGCGTTTTACATTTCTCGAATTCTCACGATGAATGAAACTTCTAATCCATCGTTTGTATCGGGCCGCAAAATCCTACATTAAGAGATTCGACTCTAGCCTCGGCTATACTTTATTGGTTTATCAATAATAAGAAGATCAGCAAAGCTACAGCAATAAATTACTTATTTTTATTAAAAGAGCACAGACTGAAAGAAACATTACAACTTTTCGTTTGTCTGAAAAATTGCTAACTTGTGTGATATGTGATATTTAATAAAGACACGCTTTTTTTATAAGAACCAGTAAATTTTGGCTCAGGCTTTGCTGTTCATAATCTTTTGAAATATTCATCAGGCTTAAATGTTCATACGATTCATAGTTTCTTTTTTTTTAAACAAACCTACTACTGGTAATTAGATTGATATAGATTACCCGTCTGCTTTCAGGATTTCTGTGTCGTGGGATAGATCTTCCCACACCGAAACCCTGGACAGTATAATAGTTATAAATAAGGAAGCTTTATAATTATACTAATGATGTCATCAAGGAAATCCAATAAAATTACATTACTTTCATTTTCTTTACTTATATCCTTTGTTTGTGAAAGGGATTTAAAAAAAGTCGTGTGTATTTTGTATGCGTATGCTAAACAACGCATCGTTTTGTTAATGCTTAATATATATCTTGCTTGCCATTATGAGCTTTAATTGTATAGTCTCATAATAAAGTTTGATGAAAGACATAATATAAAAGATAAAAGTGAAATAGGGTAGAGAGCTATTATAGAGAGATCAAGGCATTACAGATTTGATATGATGAAAAAAAATAGCTTTTTATGAAATGATTATGATGATAACTTTATGCTCATTTTTTATCATCAATATCTTAGTTAATGCTTTCTCTCTGGGTTTTAGGAAGTTTAGTAGAGAATTCAGTTTTTGTACCCTTGTTAGCATCAAGGTATGGTATGGTATTCATATGTTAAAAGTGGATAGTTGTCACGAAATCAATACAACAAAATTTGACAAAAAATATCGCGATTGATCAAAACGGTGTCCGTAAGTAAAGAATTTTCAATGCTGATGCTTAGAGGTTCCATATGTAATTTAACAGTGTCTGTCTGGTAAAGATTGAACATAATTATTCGTAGTGTGAAATCTACTATGAGGATTTTTTTAACATTTTAGCAAAGGTAAAAGCTTAAAACCACCTACTAAAATCTACCAACGTCGTTGGCGAAAAAATAAATAGTTGAGCGTAGTCAAACCTTCAAGGTATTTGGACATTGTCGACATTTTTGGCTATTTTTGAAGTGTTGTAAAATACATCATGTAATACACCTTCTGCCTATCTATATATAAAAATATGGCTAAGTCTCCCAAACGTTTCTTTCCTCTCTACAGCGCTTAAGCCCTGATAATAAATGTCAAAATGTTGGCTGTTGAAACGAAAATTCTTAATATTAAGACGGATAAAAGTAAATTATGCGCAAAGCTCTGTATAACAGAAAACTTCCAGAGAGCTTATTATGAAATATTTTCATAGTTCGTCCAAGTTCAAGGTCAGAAAATTTATTTTTGTTAAGATTTATCTTTTATCTCAAACCTGAAATATAACCTTTTGAAAGATTTTTCATAATCTCTGGATATTAGTACTTTATATTAGTAGTTGATGTGGCTACTACACGATTCATAATCTTTATATAGCCTATATATTGCTAAGACTTGATAAAGACAACTGTGGAAACGTCGTACACACCACTGTGTTTTTAATGTTCACTTTTAATTTTTGACACAAATAACCATCAACTTTTACGTTCACTTTATATGCTGTAATCTGGTTGAAAGCAAGTATGAAACATTTGAAATGTTTCACTTTCTTGATTAAAGAAATAGCAGGGCCAGCAAAACTTTGGAAATAGGGCAAGGAAGGAACAAAAGATGGTACTTCTGAGGATTCAATTATGATGGCTTATTACATGAATCTCATGTTACTAAAAACATTTTGCAACCTGTTTACTAGATAGACTTAAAATATAAACAGACTTACAATTTTGAGAAATTACAAAACTCAAATTTGAATTTTAAAAAAGCTCACGGAAAAAAGTATTGACAAAGACTGTAAAAATATTTTTGAACATGAAATTTTAAAATAGCTGAACAGCATGTAGTATATAGGCTAGTGGTTGGATTACACAGCAGGAGAACAGAGGCTAAATCTTTATTCTCAGTTTTATTTTCAGTAAGAATCGTTCGTCTGTTTGAGAGGCAGAGCAATCAAACCGTGAACAAAATGGATTTTTTTCAAGTTGTTTAATCATCTAAAAAAAATACTATTCGACTTAAAAAACCAAGTTATTTTCTTCTCAACACTTTAGCTTTCAAAACCACAACTATTTTAGAAATTCAAAAATTTAAAACAACGTTTTCTTTAAAACTTTAAATTATAGAATTAGGTAAAACAAATTCTCTTACGATGGCTTTCTGGAAGATTTTATCAGTGATGGAGATCATTCTTCATGGCCAATAATTTGGTGATGTGGTATTTCTAAACAAAAGCAACAGGTTTACATTAAAGGTTTTGTTTTTACATAAATGTTCCCGTTTCATATCAGACACATATTTCATATCAGGACAGTGTCTTGCTATTGTTATGCTGATATAAGCAAAAAATATCTTTCTTTTCCTCTTTCTGACCAATGTTGCACCACATTTGTATCAATTCAATGTGAAAAAGCTTGTGAATCAAAACTGATGAGTAAGCAAACGATATCACTCTTATTTAAAAACAAAACCTTTAAGAAAATTGTGCTCGGGCGACATAATAAGATGCAAAGATTTGAAAATAAGAAGATATTGTGATTGACAGAGATTCTGATAGGCCGATTTTTGTCAACAGTCAAATTGACATACTAATTCCTCAAATAAGTGAGTTTGATTGTGTAAAAGTATGGATAAACAATATAGTGATATTTTCTTCTTTTAGGTTCTCCTTTTTACGACGAATGAGATGCTAACAGGAATACGAAAATATACACCTTCCTGTTACTTCTGAGTAGGGATTCAAAATCATATTGTCTACAGCTTACATAACTAAAAAGGTTATCTTAATTTCGATAGGAATATATACATTGGGGTGGGGATAAAAGAACAGTGTTTTCCAATGGGCAATATATTGAAAACTCGGCAAATTGAGCTTACTTTTCCAGTTCATGGAGATCCCACCGGGTCTATGGCTGTTGCAGGGGAGTTATTTTAATTGATTTTGATGACAGAGTTTGAATATATGGTATAAAACCTTGAGGGTACCTCCAACCATAGCACTCTGATTTGAATACAAGGAACTACAGTAGTGAGATATATGATTGTCCGGAGGGGGGGGTACTAGGGCAAAATGGGTTACGGGGATGCTCCGCTGGTCAGGGTACCTTTTTTAACCTCCACGAGTCCCAGGTAGGGTCGCAAAAACACCAAAATAGAAAAATCAGTCCCTCGTAAGGTGCCTATTTCTGGAAAATTTGGGGAAAAAGTAGAAAATTTTGGAATTTCAGTCCCATTCAGGGTCACTTTTTTCGCAAATTTCGAGTCCCACGTAGGATCCATTTTTCGAACTTCAGCGGAGCACCCCCGTCGGTCGACAAGGGTAGTACCCCCCCCGGGATGATTGTTTGGCATAAATAATTTTGACCTAGAAAGTCCAACAGTTTGTTTACCTATTCATATCAAGTCAATATCAGGAAGAACTTTCAATAATTAATGAAATTTTCCATAATGTTTTCTCCCATTGAAGAAACTTAATGTTATTTTCCTTTCGGGATTATTTGTGTGGTTAAGTTAAATTTGTGGTATTTTATCAACAGCGTAATCGAATTTTTTAATACTGTTTTTCTTTATAATTTTTCATAGCTCTGGGTTGGAAAAATATTAACATTAATTGTTGAGGTAGATATTGACCTAGTTTTCTAAAGAGATATAAGTCCAATCACTTTAATGGCTTGAGGAAAGCGAAAACAAACTTCTCGTGTCCCCAATCCTTAAGTGTGAATTGTATTTTGCTACTAATCATGTGGAACCACTCTCAAGAGAATTAGACGAACTTCGCTGACATGGTTTCTATATTGTGGTAAAAAAGAGTGCAGAGAATGGATTTAAAAATTTTTTAAATCGATATTCCTGAAAAGTTTTTTTTATTTTGCAATATAATCATCTAACACGACAAAATGTCTTACAAATTATAGCAAGAACGATTACACAAATTCAAAAAAAATGTCTTGCTTTCGAGCAGTACGATACTCGGTGGCTGTTCTGGTTGTACTGACACTTGGCTTGTTCGTGGCGGCTGGTGTGCTAGATTATTGGTGGGTCAAAAAAATATTCAGTTCAGAATATAGAAATGGTATGAGCTTTCTTTATTTTTTTTTCATATTTTGTAAGTAATCTTGTCTTGTGACCGCGTTTGACGGCCGCCACCCAAAGACTCAGAGAGGCATGAATTACCAGGAGTCTTTGATATGGTCCAGGGATTGTACTCACAACCTTGTGCACCCAGGGAGGGTCAGTAATAAAATCTAGGACATCATGATGTTTAGTGACGTGGTGGTATACCCAAAAAAACATAAAAATCCTTTTCGTACCATGGGATACTAAAATACCAAAAAGGTGGTATCCAAAATTTGAGAATTTCTTTGGTAAATTGGTACTAAATTAGTGATTTTCATCATTTTTCATCAACCTTTTTCAGAATTTTTCGTGATTTTCCAAAAAATTTAAATAAATTTTTCTCACGTTCATTTCCCAAGTTCAATTATCTTTGCATTCAGTCAAGTGTTTAATGTTTGCCTAATTCTTAAAGCAGCATTATTTAAAAGTATCAATTTTTGTTAAAAATGAATATTATGTTGCAAAAATCAACACTCTTGAGAAAAATGATCCGGAGAAGACAAAATTTGTCCTGAAAGGACCAAAATTGGGTGATCTCTGTGTGTTAAAAATGTCCCCAAAAATTTTAGTACTAAAATAGGTACTAAAATACTGCATTTCTAAAAAAGGGTGGTGGTATGCAATAAGTTCTCAAAAATCCTTTTAGTATTCATATATGTCTGAGATTTTAGTACCAACCCTCCCCCCTGGCGCACCATAGCCGAATGTTCTGCTTTTACGCTACGGATAATATTTTCTTAATACTACTTCAGTGACACTTTCTTGTCTGATTCCTAAGCAGTTGCGAACGAAATACCATTGCTATTGAGCTCAAAATCCCGAATGTCCTGGATGATAGGAAATGAAGCCACTTATTTCCCATCTGAAACGCGTGACCCACGTGATTTTTACACAAACGCCGGGTTGAAGGTGAAATCCATTACCCGATGGATGCATGATATCGTCTAGCATGAAAACAAAGAAAACCCTAGATTAAAACCATCCTTTTGAAAGCGGCGCTATTCTCAAGGCTTCATTCATTTTTGCTTGAGAAAGATTTCTCTCTAGGCCTTCGGGCTTCGAACTAAATAAATCAAAATCTAGGCTCTTTGTATAAGATTGTATTAGGGTTTGTTTCACAAATATTCTCTAAAACAATAATATAAGTGTAATTTTGATTTACTTTAAGGTTTATGGCGTAATTGTAATCCATTAACTGGATGTAAAGTCCGAAAGAATTTGATGAAACTGAAAGATGGAATTGATTTGAGTAAGTGCTTCACTAGGAAGTGTTTTTTGTTTTGATTTGGAATTCCTCCAAGCCAACCTGCAAGTTTTTGGTACCCTCCTTGGTAAGGGGACTTTTGAGCTCTTGAACCTTCCAGATACCTGGAAAAGTTCATCTATAATGATTGTCTCACTTTTTACACCCGAGGTCTTCATCTTTAAAGATCAAGGGGGTCCAGATTTTAAGTATAAAGTTCCAGATGATAAGGTTGTGTACGACAGAGGTGGGTTTTCAGATGGGTTCCCAGGTTCTTGGTAGAGAAGGAACCTTTTTTGCTAGGGGGAAATACCGGGGTAATAAGCCAAATAGGATGATATCCTGTATCTCTGTATCCAATAGTCAAAAATCTTTAGGGTCAAGTCCCACAAAAATGACTTTATCAATGACCCCATATTTTTTGAAGACATTGAATTGTAGAGTTTTATAGAGAACGTTTTTCAATCATTGAGATTGCTATCCTGGATGCATGAGTCTTTGAGTATGAGATTATTTCAAAACTCGTTTTCTTTACTCAAACCAGTAACGCCATACAAAATTTCCTCTGAAATAGTCCATTTATCAAAAGTGGAAAAACATATATTAGTCAAGCTTTGCCCTCTATCTCTAGTTGTGCATGTATTTTCTCAAAACGATTGTGTCATCTTTCTAGATTTGGACATCATCATTCTAGCGTTAGCTGGAGGTGCTCTTGGTGCCTTGATTCATCTTATTCTCATCTTGAGGACCATGTGTCAAGGAAAACCATCAAAGAAATCGATATTGGTTGGGTCTATCTTCCTTTTTATCGGAGGTAAGGCTTACACAAAAAAAAGAAAATTCGTGGTCGGCTTTTGTCTTGAGACAAAACAAAATGTCCCAATGCGCTTGTAAAGTTTTGATTTATTTCTGACTTCTTTTTTAATACAAACTTCAATGTTGCACCAAAGCTTGTAGCATGGGAACCTAATTTCGTACCCTTTTTAAAAATATTAGGTTTTTGCCCATCTTAAAGCAGTCAGGAGCTATGGCCATTAGTTTGGGACTTGGCACTATGATCACTGAGAAGCATATATTTTTCAAATTCAGAAAATAGATGTCCTGATTAAAATTTGAACTTAACATCACTTCTTAAAACTCTCTCAGCATTTCACTTTTTGTAAAGATAAATACCCTCTTTTTCAGTTGGATCAGGAATTTTCGGATTGGTTTGGGCTTTACTAAAAGTAAGCGACAAAGATCAAAGTTATGCAATGTTTTGTTTGTATGGTGCTAATGGTTTAGGATTGATTACCTTCGTCCTATCATGTGTTCTCTTATGCACACGCGTCACCCGCTCAAGTTATAACGATGACGAGATTGCAATGCTACAACGCTGATCACAACTAAATTTCCAGTAATTTAAAATGATTGTAGTAGTAGATATGTGTATTATAAATCATCTTTGGATATACATTATTATTGTGTTGTATACAAGCTCACAGGCCCGAGGTGGACCTCTACACCGTATACATGGTGATACAATTCAGCTCATCTGCCATCCACCCCGGCCCACGATCAATGTTGCTATTATATGAAACGCTCGTAGGTTGTTCTTATTCAACCAACACTGCCTTTTAGGAGGATGGGATGGGAAAAACCTCACGAAGTCTTTCAGATGATTGTAAGTTCAAAATCAATCAAACTAAAAAAGTTTTCAACGTTTTTAAGGCCAACAGAACCTGATCTATTAGCTATGAATGAGGAGGGACATATTATTCGTTATGCATGATTATTGACTGAGGATGCTCATAATTTTATCTATTTCTATTTTATATAATCAAAATTATGAAGAAGTACTTTTCCCAGCAATTAAGGCTACAATTACATGTCGCTTTGTTAATTGAAACATTCTTCTCTTCTCGAGGTATATTTAGACACCTCTGCTCATTGGGCACCAATGAATTTTCTTCATGACCAGGTGTATCATTTTGCCTTCTTATTTGAATCTACGATCATTAATTTTGAAATCGTCGAATTAGTTTCTCGGAGTTGCATTTTATATTTTAAAAGAAAAACGAGTAAAAATATTTATAATAATTAATTTTTTGCATTGCTTTGTTTAGATAATTTTTGTTTTTTTCTACGTTTCTATAACATTTTTTTTGTTTGTTTTTCTTTTGTTTTCTGGTGATAACTAATGTAAATATGTATTTTATGAATAGAAAGATAAAGAAAACAAAGACCCTAAATTTATATTGATTGTTATTGATTGATTGATTGATTGATTAATTGTTATTGATTGATTGATTGATTGATTGATTGATTGTTTGATTGATTGATTGATTGATTGATTGATTGATTGATTGATTGATTGATTGATTGATTGATTGATTGATTGATTGATATTATAAATTGAATCAGATTGAATGATTCATTATCATTATTATTTTACACTTTCAATCGATTATTTTAATAATGAAGAACAAAGAATCTGAAGACAAAGTGAACTTAAGTCAAGTTACTGATAACAAAGGAAAAATATTTAGTCTTGGAATGTTTTGAAAGAGCTTAAAAAGAGGGATAAATAAGTAAAACTAAGAAGGTGTTATTTAATAAAAACGTTCTGTGGTTCTGATTCCCTTCCAATTCATTGTGAAGGCGAATAAAAAAATATTATTAAAAGCCACAAAATTGTTATCATATATATTTATCATCACATACTTTCCCTCTCCCTTGCTCTCCTTTCCCTCTTATCTTTATTGAGTTGACTTTGACCAAGTCTTCTTATGATGTATAATATATTTTGATTTTTATCATTATGATCATGCAGTTTTGTCTAAGTTTTGCTATCAAATCATCCCAGTGTCGTTATACTGGTTGGGCAAAAAATCTCATGGAAAACTACCAAGGGGTTTTAAATAGCTTTAGAGCCCCATGACTACTAGTCACCTATCAAGTTTAACGTAACAAGGGGGCTGAGCTCGAATTATGATTGCTGGTAATAACTTCGGCAAATGTTTCTAGAAGCGAACCAATGCAACGACTTTCAACATTGGTTATCATTCCAGCATGCAATCGAGTCCAGTCACCTTTTCATGTAGGTTTGAATTGATAGCATAGTTCGGACCCCCGGGGACCCCCCCTTTCTTAAGGGGGATGACAACTTCCGAAGAAATGAAGAAGGGGGGGGGGTCAAAAATTTTCATGAAAAAGGGGGATAGCAAGGAAGGGGGAGATAGTTTAAGAAGGGGGTGGGCTTACATATACTATAGCTTATTTTCAAGCACTGCTATGAAATTTGGTCTTCATGAAAGGAAGTTTTCTGTGAGTAGTCTGAGTCAAAAAGAAGAAAGAAGTTTATTATTTCGCTTCCTCTCTCTAAAGATATTTCACATATATTTGTTAGCTATTTTTTGTCCAAAACCTTTGAGAATAGGCATTTTTAAAGGTTGGGGGATGCCAAGAGGGGGATCATTTAAGAACGGGGATCAGGCCCCTTTCCGCACTATGGATAGATGTATCCATGTGGTCAATAGGTGGACTCACCCAGTGCAATTGGTCCTGATATTTGATTTCACTCGGGTTTACTAGAGTATTAAACTTATAGACCTAATCATCTTTCATGTAGCTCTTGGTGCATAGGCTTTTTGGTGTATTAATTTCATTGAAATCGAAAACTGATGGGTAGCTGCGTAAAATTACCAAATCGTAATGAGACTTTTATTAAAAAACAACCCGAATTTTCAATAGTATGAAATAGCAGTTGTAGTTGTACCCAGCAAAACACCTCCGCAAGCTCTAATTCTCCATCTCACTTTTTCTGACATGACTGTAGTTTATTTTATGTGTCATCCCAAACACTTTCTAAAATAACTCTTTCGAAGCGAGTTGAAAAAAGTTTGTTTTCAAAATAAATTTCAATCCTAGAAAACTTCCTATGTAAACATTATCGATGAAATTGAAAAGGGCTCACCAAGGGATTTATTTTCTGCAGGTTTTAAATCAATGAATCAGCTCGTACGTGACCATGATTTTTGTATATTAAACAGTAGCAGGTAGGTTTCAAATTTGGGGATTGGTAGCCCTAATGAGTGCACCGATACACAGAAAGTTGCGACAGTTTAAAAGCTTGACATGCTTCTCTTTACTACTTTTTGCATCAGTTTATATACCACTGTGTCACAAACCCGCTGGATTCAGGGGGGAATGGGTTTTGAGGTCAAAAGGACGTATAGGGGGGAAAGAACTTTTTTTGAAGCCAGGGGGGGGGAAACGAGGGGGGATGGAAAATTTTCATTCTAGGCATGGGGGGAACTCACCAAAATCAATTCAAAATTGAAAAACATCTGGTTTTATGAGATGATATAGCATAATGCTTAGTTTTATTAATATTATGGTTTAAAAACACCATCCTTTCCATTTCTTCTTGAATTAGAACTACCTTAGGGAAAACAATAAGCGTTAAGTTCATCAAATTACAGCTTCTTAATTTTTTGCTTGAGGGGGGGGACAGAGAAATTTTTGGAGGCAGGGTGGGAAAAAATGAGGGGGGGGGAATGGAAAATTTTCATTCTAGGCATGGGGGGAAGAGACCCTGAAGGACACTATGATACCACTGTGTCACAGACCCGCTGGGAGCCCAGCCCCACTGGAAAGATTGATCAAAATTTCGTCCCCGGTGGGAAAATACCTTAAAATTTCAGCCCCACTTGGAAATTAACTTTCATTTCATCACCATTCGAAATTCAATGTTTGAAAATTGCCCTTCACAACCGAAACAAAGGAATTTCTATCCCCATTGGGATCGTTTCAATAGGAATTTTTATCCCCACTGAGAAAAGAAGTTCAACCGGGGCTGTGAGACAGGGGTGTATTTATTACTATAATCAATAGTCTTAGTCTTCTCATAAGAATTTATAGACATGATCAAGTCAACTATTTGGAAAACTAGCCACAATTTATATCCTATATTATCTACAAAGCTCATGATTTTACAATCTGTTTATATAGTGTAAAGTACTTGAAAAACTATCCTTAAAAATGTTTTAGTTCAAAAACTAGATATGTCAACCAATGATTGGGTTTGCTAATTTTGGGATGTCTTGAATCTTAGATGAAGATACAGTATTTATAAGTATAAATGTTTCTTTATAAACGGAATATCAATTTTTCTTAAGTATCTACAAAGATAGTGCGAATTAGGGCCTGGAAATGCCTTTTTGAATCTGGGAGAGTAGTGGGAGAGAGGATAGATGGTAGAATACCCAAAAGTTTAGTGAATGTTGCATGAAGATAATATCTGATCAACAAAAAGAGAAATTGGCATTGTTTTATAAGGATTATTCGGATAACTGGTACTGCTCCATTTGAAAAGTTGTTAAATACTGTTCATTTAACAATTCCACACCATCAAATACCGTACTAGAATACATGCGTAATTTTGTCGTGTAGTTATATAGCACAACAATATACAAAGAGCAATGCAAAACATTGGGGTACAGTACAGTAGTATCACTTTTATATGGTTAGGGATAGAGATGGCAAATTTTGTCGTTCTCTTTATCGTTCTATATTCGATATTTGTCGTTCTTTAGATGGTCTGCAATTAACTAGTAGTTCTGAACGACGAAAAACTTTCTTTTCTGTTAGTCGTACTTTCATGTACTATTAATCAATGACCAAGGGAAAGGTGTATTTTTAGAGAGGAAGGAAATGAATCGTCTTGTGATCATTTCAAAATTAAACTAAATTGACTTTTCAATAGTTTGTAATGTGTAAGGATTTCCGATTCATTAATTGGGGGGTTTTTCTCAAATGTCAGCATTTCTTTTCTTTTTTGTCGATATACTTGCATTGCATGCTGGTACCACTTATAGGTTTGTTTAATTAATTTATTGGTATTTTGAGGTTTGCTATGATGGGCTTGTAATTGTAATTTGTTTGTGGTTTTACTTCATTTTGCTCCCTCACTTTAAATACATACAACACGAATTATTGGTAAAATATGAGAAATTTTGTGGATGCCAGAAATTTAGAATTTTTTTGAAATATTAAATTTTGCTCATCGCTACAATTTATCCCTATTATGAAACCTTGAGACAAAGATTTAGCCGAAATTCATTTTAACACAATGGAAAATTGGGGACCTCACTGGAAAAGCTTTACATAGGTTCATAGGAATAATTGATGTTTTATCTACATATGTCTACGAATTTTCTAGTATAATGTATAATTCTTTGTCAACCATGTCCTCAATCTTTCATAACAAGCTTAAAATTTATACTCGACGCGAAAGAGGGCACCATGTCGACTTTACATAACATTTCACTTTAGACAGCCCACTTTCGATCCACTTTATGCCAACTTTAATTAGCAATTAGAATAGGCAGGGCTAAAAGTGGGCCGACTAAACCAGAGCTAACCTCTAAAATACTCATTTTTTTCAATACCATGAACAAAAATATAGGTATAAGAGAAAAAGTGATGGTTAAAATAAAGTAATACCTCGGCAAATAAATAGGCTAGAGAACGTATATAATCAAGTTAGTATGGAAATAAAAAAGTGGATAAAAGAAGGTTAATATGGATGTATATAGCTATTATCAATAAAGCAACCATAAAAATACTGGTGATACGTCAGTCATTTCAACTCGTATT
The DNA here is from genome assembly GCF_902728285.1 of Clytia hemisphaerica. Classification (NCBI taxonomy): domain Eukaryota; kingdom Metazoa; phylum Cnidaria; class Hydrozoa; order Leptothecata; family Clytiidae; genus Clytia; species Clytia hemisphaerica. The sequence goes on along the minus strand of NW_027104211.1, from coordinate 141,814 downwards.
GTTTTGACATAGTTAAGCTGATTAAAACCGGTGATAACGACACACACACATAAAAAATCATATGAAAATTTTTTTCTATCTGCTTATCATAGTGTTTAAACTTTTTTTTTGGTACTGAAATATACTTGTTTGAGAAATTCTCGATATATATTTTCTGTTATGCATGTGGAAGTTTTCTTGTGTTTTTTTTATTGGAAGAAGTTGCTTCCGTTGAACTACGTGGGCGTAAGGTAACATCACCAGATTTTACAAGTTATTACGTCAAAGACATAGTAGTGTGTGTGTGTGAGAGCATGCGACACAATACCACTTTTGGAGATTGCAGAAATAAAACCTATTGGTGAACTGTTCACATGACCTAGAAACAGATTCATATGGGTCTGATTTTTTTACTTCTCAAGCTCTGTTGAACATTCTAGATAATCAAATCTACCTAGTTGCAGAAGATTTTCGTAAATCGATAAGAGAGCTAGATTAAATCTTTCTTTAAGACCTTTAATAGGACACTCACGATATCAGATTTTATCTTGATCCTTTATAATCTCTAGAGATCTTGTTTCTTGATTCATTATAAGCCTCGATTGATTAATAAAGAAAGCAATTAGATAATGTGATCCAACAGTGTTTGGCTTGTAATAAAGTTACAGCATTCTAGCTTTAGCTGAAAATGGAAAGACTTAGATTCTGAACATATTGAGGGAACCATAGATTTATAAAGCCTGAAGGGCTAGATGGAGTGCTTTAAAACTCTTCCAAGCAAGCAAAATATTGCTGCTATTGTTTTCGAAAACCCACGAAGCTTCTGATTGGTCAAGCGCTGAAATTCTATTGTAATGTCACGTGACTTAGATAGGATTTCCCATAGGCCCCGTCAACAGGGAGAGGGGGCGGGGGGTCCATGCCCCCCACTTTTTGGTAGACCATGTCATACGTTTTTAAGAGTTACTAATTTAAGCTGGTTGGAGACCTTGGAGACCCTGTTTTGAGGGTGTAAAAAGTGAAAAGTTTTCTTCGTCGCCCAACCATGGCGGGCGACATTTTTTTTCCAAAATGCTGGCCCCCTCACTCAAAATGGCTCGCCGGGGCCCATGTTTCCTACCTAACCTCGGCACATTTTTCAGCAAAAGCACGATATCTAGCCCTTCGGGCTTTATAAATCTATGGAGGGAACCCCTTTGAGGGAATGGGGGGGGGAATGAAATTTTCAATCACTTTCTAGCCCTTGCCCCTTACATCTCAAAATCAAGAGTGTCGAACAAATCGGCTTCGATAAAAGTGACGTAGGCGCGCGTTTGCAAGAGCTTCAAATTTAGAACGCTATAATTTTGAAAGATCATCTTATAACTGCTGACAAGCGTACAGATGTTATTTTGTTCCATATCAATGGATATTTTATGAATATTTTACTACCGTATCAGCTCTTTTTAAACCGGTTTCTAATGGCGTTATTTTTTGGCCTATTTTTGCGGAATAAAAGCCGGTGTATAAAGGACCGGTATAAAATTGGTTGACATATGAACTTATTACATTACTAAATTTATGAGGATTGAAGCATGATCAAGTGAAGGCGCGTGATCAACCCTTTTCCTTTGCCTCCAAAATTTTCAACAGTTCATTATCCAAAATAAGACATCAATTCAAATCAAAATTTACTTTTTTTCAGCCTGTTTAGTGATATTTGGAGTTAAAATAAAGTGCCGATGAGGTATCAGAAATCGATTAAATTTAAGAAAAGTCCATGCAATACACCTTTTCGACGGTATTCGCGCGGTCAGGCGCATGCCATTTAATTATTTGATCAACCCCCTACTCTTGTCTCCCGAATAGACGTCCCCCCGCTAATTGTTAAATCAAAAAAAAATCCATCCCCCGCTCTTATTAAGACCCCCGCTAATTAAATTCTAATAATTTAATATTTTATTACAGTGTAGATAGACCTTAAGCTTGTTAAAATTTTCCTTTTTGTTAGTATTGGTTCTTATTTTACGTGTTCATTTTGTTAAAGTTTCTTTTTTGTTGTTTAAATTGATATCAGTTAGAAAAAATTCTGTCTTCGAATTACCCCCCCCCCTCTTATTCCATCCCCAGCTTAGTAGAATTTAGAAAATTTTCCTACCCCCTGCTTATTCCGACCCCCCTCTATTCGGGAGACAAGAGTAAGCTCGATCCAATCCTTTTTTGATACATTTTTTACTATCGTCTACAGATAGGTGTGAAAAAGGACCGGGACGGTTTTAGTGGGATAAAGCGGACAAAAAAATGCCCCCGCGGCAATTGGCGGCTACGGTCGAAAAGGTGTATAAGATAATATTTATGAGTTGTTCTTTCTAGGCTGATAAACAAAGGGCACACTGTAGAGTTGATTAAAATTGAATAAAAAAACAAACAAACATACCATTAGAATGCCTTGCTGTTACAATACAACTCGTTCATTCGTTCTATTCTTCTTACTGATTGGCTTAGTTGGTGTGGTGTTGGCTGGAGTTGTGGATTTCTGGTGGAAAAGCGATCTACAAGATAAATACGGTGATGCTGTTACTGAAGAAATGGGTAAGGGTCAACCTTTGTCTGCCATCAACGGACGTTAAACCGTGCAGTAAGTAAGTAAGTATCTCAGCCAGAAATAGACTTAAAACAACAAATTAGGCAAGACTCTTCGAATTTTGCAAAGTTACGTAAGAGCCTTTTAGTACCTCGCTGTGGCGGAAGACTTGTAAACTGATAAATATGTTGAACGGTGAAAAAGAATGCGGTTATTACATTTTGACTTTTTCCCGACATATTTCAGACTCGGTCCCTTCTCAAGGGAAACTGATAAATATTTATAGCCTATTGAAGAAATATCATTGAAAACGAAATCTCGAAGTGATAAAAATAGATTTCAAGCCCACAGATTGCATTCACACAATAACAGCCAAAGACACCAATTTTAATTTCTGAAAACTCGTCAGAAACGTCAGTAAATCTACTACGAATTTGTTTTTCTCATCTCAGGTTTATGGCGAACTTGTGGAGGTATTTCAATCATTTCAAATATCAAACATTCGTCCTGTATTCAACGTAAAAGTTTATTCAAATTCGAAGAAGATGTTCTTGATTTCAGTAAGTAAAATTTAACAACCATCATGAATCGTAAAGCGTGAATCAGGGGATCAATATTCATGATGAGCGTCCGTTATTCACACAATTTCAGTCCGCTCAGTTTTATAACTACAAAGATTTAGAACGCCTGCTACAACGAAAATGTCACTTCCAAAAAAAGCGTTTTGGAGAATCATTTAAAAACTAATTTCAAGACTTTTATACTCAACATTATAATGATCGAATGAAATTTTGCTGGACTGAACACAGTTCAAATGAACCTCCGAAATTTCAAAAAAAAAAATAAGAAAAAGGGAGAAATTTGTTTCAACAAAAACATAAACCTTGCCTTTTTCTTTAGATTTGGATCTCATCTTGACTGGATTAGTTGGCGGAGCATTCTTTACTTTTGTTTCACTTATAATGATCGCCATTTCCATGTGTCAGAAATATCCTTCCAAAGTTTTGATGGTTTTTCATCTTATCTTCTTATTGCTCGGAGGTAAGTGAGAACGACAGAATATTTATATTATTTTTCTTGGTATCTTTTACTGAAAAGGAGAAAACAGGTTTCTAATAAACGTTGCCTTGCTCTCAAAGTATTCTTTATCGTTAGGCTGATTGAATTTATTTACTGCACCTAACCTTTCCCAAATATCAATTTACAATCACGAAGAATTTGATTGAAAAAATGCGGAGTTAAAGAAGTAAATAATGTTTAATAATAATAATGTTTTTCTTATCCAATTTCAGCTGCAGGAGGTGTATTTGGACTTGTATGGGCATTGATTAAAGTTGAAGATCGCACGCAAGACTGGGCATTCTATGTCTTATACGGAGCTAATGGAAGTCTCGTGCTTTCCTTCGCTCTTTCGCTCATTCTTTTGTGCGCGCGGGCGCCTGGTTATTACTTAGTCAAACGTGATGACGATTAATGAAATCATGTAAAAACTTGTACGTGTGTCCACAGACCTTTATATAGAGGTGTAGAAATATTAGAAAATGTTGATGGTGTGGTCGTGTTTACTAAACAAGAACGAAATTCTTTAACGATTTCGTGAATGAAAAAAATTGAAAATGGAGCAAGAAGTGTTGCTATATGAACAACTCAAATTATTATTGGTTCAGATGGTTTTAAAACAAACACTATTGAAAAAGCCCACGTGACGTGGTATGGACAAGACATTTTTTGAGATTTCCACTTACTCTTAAAAATGCAGTTTCGTTGGTTTATAGCGTTGGTGTCGACGTGACGTAGCATTAGAACATTATTTTGAACTATCGAGATTTTCTATGATTTGAGTAATCGAGAAAATTAAAAATAAACGAATGTTTTATTAAAAGCAATGATGCTTTTAAGTAAAGCAATTTTCATTTAACACATACCAGGCTAAAACTAAAATGGTAGCGGTAAGGTACTGTAAAGTTCTTTTGAAAAGCAGAATTAATCTACCATTCCAATCATTATTTAAACCTTCAAGGATCCAATTATCGGTATATATCCACAATATTTTTAATGTGAGTCCTTTTTAATTTTTACTGACTGACTAGAGTTTTAGGTACCTATTTAACAGTACTCAAATGTTGAAGAGATTACAGTTTTTAGTAGACTTGCACCTTATCGAGTGGTAGTACCATTTAATTGAATTTTGTAAATTCTAAAATCAAATGTATAAAATATCTATATTGTATCTTAGACAAAAATATATAAATAAATTGAAATAAAAAATTCTTAACTAAAATCAAGTATTGGGGGGGGGGGGTGTAGTTAACTTTGAAGAACCAGGCATTTGCGCATAGTGTGTACGTACCTTAAGAGAAGAAATTTTGGTGCAATTTGGCGGAATTTATTTTGTTGATTTAATAAAATTAATAAATTTGGCGAGAATTAATTCTGGCGAACGACCCATTTTTGTTCAATATCTTAGCTGAAAAAAAGAGGAAAAAAGGGTTTTTAGCTTTAGGAGAAATAGAGACTGATTTGAAAGAAAATTAAATTCGGCGAGAACTTATTTTGGCGAATGACCTATAAACTTGAATTTCCTTCCGCCAAGATTCCTTATCTTAAGGTATTCATACTTACAATACCAGTGATTACATAATAATGCCGAAAATTCCAAAAAGGGGCGTTTAAAATCCAAAAGGTTTTGATAGCTAAAACGTTAAATAAAATATTTCATCACATAAATGATTTTAAAACATTATGGTGTGTTCCATATCTGTAATTAAACATCATGTCCTAATCCATACCATGAAGAAATGCTTCATTTAAACCAGTTCATGAGAAAGTGGTCACCACAGATATCTTATATAAAACACCAGATAGAGCTTTTCCTACCACTGACCTTTATATACCCTGGACCAAGCTTCTCAATGCCAGCCAAGCAAAATCTTTGATCGGAGTTTTTTGAAAATTGGTACCCTAATGGCGGCACTACTCGATAGCGGTGTAAATGCATCGAGAGCGCTAGGTCTACTTTTCCTCAAATTCTTTTGATGATGTAGCGGCGTTAGACGTCAATTTTTAACATTGCAATGGCTTCTCCTCGGGTACCAATTCCAAAAAAACTTTAATCAAAGATGGCAGATATTGCTTGGTCCAGGGTTATATAAAGGTCAGGTCAGTGTTTCCTACCTTATTTAACGCAAAATAATTCGCCATCTTGGATGAAGTGACGTAAGAATTTAGCTTGTGAAATCCTTAACATTTCGAAGTCATTGCAGTGTCAAAAAAAGTTTCAACAGTGAAAATAAAGGTTTCTACATACGCCATTTCGGAGTTCGCGACGCCATTTTGCAAACGGAGCAAAAAATGGCCGTGGAGGTGGACAGAGGCCGGTGGAGATTCCTTTGTAAACAAAAGAGAATCCCCTTTCTAAAAACTATTCTGCAATTTCCTGCAATTTCTTGGTGGATGGAAAATGGAAAATGAAGGCTGTCTTTTTGTATTTGTTCACTAAATTACCATAAAAATGTTTAATTACTGCTTTACCATAGTCTGGTTAGTTAGGCAGGTATAACCTTCTTTTCTGTGTGGTCACCATTTACACCTTGATTTGATTGTTAGAAGTTTTTTGTTGGTTTTGGTAACTCTACTAGCTAGCTATATGCTCTTCTCAGATATATCTTTTATACCTTTTGCTCTATTGGAATATGCACTAGTAGATATACACTAAGGTGCTGTGGTATAGTGGTGCCCATATGTCAAGCATTTCGTGTCATTTGTGTATGAACAGTATCAGGATGGTTTCACATTTTCCTTTTACTTATTTTAGAAAAAAAAATGACAGAATGAATGAATTTAGCAGAATTAGCAAACATGGTAGAGAGAAAACAAGCTTTTATCTATTTGGCCTTGTTGATGGTTGATGTTATCTGGTTTTTAGTAATAAAAGAGGAAGTGCTTTTATTGGCAGACAAATTACTCTCAAAGGAAATTTGATAGAATTTAGCTACAAGTGGCAACACAGACAAATTTTGTAGGACACATTTTTGTTGGAATACTCCTGATTTTGAACCTGTTCGTCAAAGATCAACCGATGGGTTCATGATATGATACGATGCTGTTATATACAATGCTTGGGGAATTTTTGAATATAAACTAAATCTTAGAGCGTGTTAATCATCAAGATTTCGTGAATGGGCTATCCGTTGAAAAAACCATATTTTATAGACAGTCAACGGTGTAAAATTATGGATTATGTACGGATGAAGTTAAAACAAATGATCGTGTTTTTTTTTCTTACAAAAATTTACTTCTGAATATACTCAAACTTATTCTTCCTTTTAGTTGAATTTCAAATATATCATCAAATTACTACTACAGCCATTGTTCTCCTAATTAATAGATCTTATTTTTTATATTTTTTATTGAGCTAATGGCAGTATTTAGCTAGAGATAATTTTGTTAGCCACAAATTCATGTTGAATATATAAAACTCTGTCCATCTAAACAAAACAATAACAAACTGAGGTGTATAATTAGCAAAAGTGTGTTCCATTATTTATAATTGCTTTGTTGCATGGGAATTTCCAATGGAAAAAAAGAATCAGAACAATTCTTTAGGAGACTCCTTTTGTTTGATTCCTGTTTTCTTTGATATGACCCCAGTCACAGCATTGTTTTTAGATGTGAACAATCAGGCAATGAAAAATAGAGGACTCTTGGTAAGCTAAAAAAGAGAAATATTTAGGTTTTGTGTAGTAACATCCGTGATAGATTTAGTTCTAAGTGGAAAATTATATCTTGACTGTTTGAGGATGAGTTTTAATCGAATTTTTTTAAAGGTTTGTTTACTTTTTGTGTAGACACGACGAGGGAGTGCTGGAGGAATCACCCCAAGGGGCTTGTCTTGCTCTGTCTCAGTCGGGTACAACTCGATAATAGTCCGAGATCGTAGCTTACGGCTTTCCGAAATGATTCTCTGGTTGAGGGCGACTGCACACCCGCCATTAGATTTGCTCGGAAAGAACTCTTGTCTATTGTTCGTTCCGACATCGACTTTGTATTTCTGCCTATCTTCTCTGAGGCTCTTTTCTGACTCCCTGGTGACTTTTCTAACTTATTTACTGTGTTTTCTGACTATTTTAAAGTGTTTTAACTGACCTTGAAATATCGACCCGACCGGGGTTCGAACTCACCAAATGAAAGAGTTTCTGATCAGAAACCCAGCGCGCTATCCGTTGAGCCACACTCGCACAGCAGAATATAAAATTTGGAAATACTTATAGAATGACAAAAAAGACGGGAGTAATGTTATTATAAAATGGGTAAAATTGCCCCTTTTTTAACCTGACTGAAATTCGAGCCGTTACTAGCAACCCTGCGGGGCCCAAGGCGCCGAGTATGCACCCAGCACAGTGACAAGCCGTTACTAGCAACCCTGACCTAAGCAATTCCAAAAAACAAAACCCCCGGAAAATTTAAAATGTCGGAACGAGCAATATACAAGAGTTTTTTCCGATTTGCTCCGCTTACAAAATGGCGTCGTGAACTCCGAAATGGCGTATTGACCTATTGTGAACTACTTTTAGCAAAGATGGCGAATTATTTTGCTTCACCTGCTAATGCTTGGGAAATACAGAGTAGCTCTATCTATGTTTTAAATCATTACCATAAATCATTATCCTCTAAGTCATCCCATTGATTCTTGATATCTTTTAAATATATCATTCAACAATTTATCCCACCTTCATTTCAAATTTACACCAACAGTAAAATCCATACACCATCCCCCAACACCTCCAATAAAAACAATTTTCTACAAACCATCTCATATAGGTAATGTCCTTCCCACAGTTTTTGTACATGCTGATGCAAAAAGTTTTGAGAAGAATTTCAACCCAGTAGTTCCACCTGGTATATAACTAAATATGTACCTAAAAATGAAAAAAAAAGGATTTTTTTAGATGGAATAAAATAAAACTTAGTTTACCTAACAAACATAAGACTGGAGCATATTATTACGTCCTACACTTTGATTAGATGACATCAATTTCTTAAAGCACATCCGAAATTCAATATTCAAAGTTAGTGATTGAGACAAAAAAATATCAAATAACTCCGTTACTTCTGTTTCTCTTACATATGTATTCTGAAATTTTAGAATATCAGAATATGTTTGTCGCTTACAAAAATGTCAATGAATCAGGGAAGAAGTTCTTACCATAATAATGCTGTAATTTGAAGAGCAGCAAATATAATTGTAAATACTGTACTTCTCCACTGAATAAAAAAGAAATACAATAAAAAAGGCATTATTTCATTGTTTATTCATCGAAAAAACTAATCTTAGACCATGATCGCACGTGACAGTTCGGTTCGTCACGTGTGAGCATAATCTTAATTTCAAATTTTAAGAAGAGTGGCAACTCATTTATCAATGATAATGCACTAACACAAATATTGCAACCCTTGGTCTGATAGTCTGAATCGCAGACCTCTACAAAACCACAGGTAGTATAGGTCTGCTTAATGATCTACCAACCGCTTTCCGGTTCGCAAAGGAAATCTTGGCGAGTAATTTGATTGACATTGATGTGCGCGCAAAAACGATCGTTTCGAACGTTTTCAATGGAATGTTTACATTCGAATCCCAGACCAGAAAAACAAAACAGAAAAAAGATAAAAAACTATCTGATGCGCGCATTATGTACAGTCTGTAGATTTATTTTTGACTTTTGCTTCTATAAGATATCTGGTCTGTAAATTTATCAAAACTTTTCCATCAGCTCTTCGGTCGAAGCTCAAAAAATACAAATATGAACACAAAAGTAAAAGAAAACAACCAGAAACACTCCAATCTCTTCAAAGAATTGTATTTGAAGCTAAGTACCTGAAAAGATACAAAGGCCACACAGTATTAAAAAGTGAAATGCCAAAGCTGAAGAGAAGTTCTTTGTTTGTTTTAACATTTAAAGGCCCTTGTTGAAAGAACAACAACACTCCCTTTTGTAGAATCATAAAGAAGTAATGTCAGAAATATTCAATATGACCCCCAAAATGTACTGTATATACATAACTAGAATACCTTGAAATAATCTGCAACATATCTGTAGAACTGACAAAAAAATTATCTGGAGCCAAAGTGATCAACGAATCCAGTGTGATAAAAAATTATACACTCATGCAAGTCCAAATTAAAGCATCAAAATGTAGTTTTATGAAGCAAAATTTTGTTGGTGCACACAGAAGATACATCAGGGCACTTAAATTCAATAAATCTAATTTCTCATCTTTTACAAAATCTCCACATTAAACAAGAAAGGAGGAAGAAAAACAAGCAAACTTCCTTCCGCCTACTTTTTTTTCAAAATCCAAATATATTTTCCAATCTATGATTTGGTGCCTCACAGAAAATTTAAACATTACGTAATGTTATATTTGTAGACACTCGCCAGCTAAAAATGTCTTTAGCCGTATATCGGCTAAAGGCGGCAAATCTCTGGACAAAGGAAATATAGCTTATTAAGCATCCTCTATAAGGAGCACGAATCCGTTAGTGGATGCCAGCAGTCTATTGGTCTGATAGATCATTATATCTATTATTCATTCTTAACTCCTTGCTTCAATGCATTCGCAAAGCAATTACTTTCGATTCGATTTACAAGGAGATTTGAATGACGTCAAATATCTCTGTAGAGGTTCCCAATGTTCCTAAACCTCGTGGGACACTCCCTTGCAAAGGATTAGAACCATTGAAGACCAGCGAAGGAAGTAGAACCGAATTTTCACTAAAATAGCTTAAAAACGCTTAAGAAGCTCTATAAGCGATTTAGACCCAGAGTTGAATGATGTCAAATATTTGTATCTGTATACAACTCAACGGAGTGACTTTATATATTTGAAATGGTTAGACCATAAACTGCAATCATGTTCTTTCCTGACAGCATTTAGTACTAAAGTTAACAGGTGTATTGTTTTTTTATTCTTACCCATAATGCAGAATAGAGAGTACCAATCATTGTTCCAAAGTAAGCAGCAGTAAATGGTAAACGTTGGTATGAAAAGATGTGCTTCATGTGGTTGTAAGGGCCCCATAACACTGCAAAACTGAAATCAAACATGATCTATACTATGTTACCTAACTTTCAACATCTTTTAGTGATGAAGAGATAGGGTTAGACTTGGTCTAAAGCACAAGATATTCATATTTACATTATACCAAACAAATACCACCAAGAAAATAGTAATTGAAGTGTGTTTTTACAACAACTTTTCTTCGTTTAATTCAGTCCTTTTAGTAGCGTATAAAATACAATCAATGAATTCAAAAACTTAACGATTAAAAATGAAAGGTTAAAGCTTCATTTACCTCCCGATAGTGAACAGACTTCCCATGGTATATAAAAGAACAAATTTCCTTGCTTTTAAAATAATAAGCGGTGCATAAAAACCAGCCTATAAATCAAAATCGAGAGAATGTTTGATGCAAGTATAAATTCTTAATAAGAGCAGCAAATAATAATCTTTGATAACAAAACATTGATCCATTCCCCGTTAATGTTTATAAAGTGAAGGGTAAGTATTAGGGTAGGGAAGATTTTCAGAAAGCAAAGGTTCTCTCAGAAGCCCATTTCAATGCTTATTAGAGAAAGACGTCTAAATTTTATGACATACCAATACAAAACAAAAGATGCCAAGCGAAAGCATTGTAAAGAAACCAACAATACGTTGAGTTTTACTCTAGAACGAAAAAAATGATACGTCAAATGAAAAAACAGAAAACACATGTTTGTTCTTCATTCACCAGTTATTGTGTAAGTAAATTCAATTCTAAAACCAGGATTTAGTAATTCGACCAACAAACTGTGACTGTGTCTAATTACAAACAATTAACTCAATCATAGAAACAAAAGAAGAAAACATACCATATTTGGAAGCCATGGGTCAGGAGCTGGTTCTTCTGGTGTTTCTCCTTCATTACCTCCAAACCAATAACTTTTAGAGAACATCTCGGCTGATGAGTCCTCCGTTAAAGTTTCTTGCTGTCCTAAATTATCATCTGATGTTCTATCAAGTCGCTCTTTTTGAAGAGAAACCTTTCCGCTTATATAATTTTGAAGTTTTTTCATTAAAAATTTTTTCTGTATTTTTGACTGTTAAAAAAAAGAAAATTTCTTGTTAATGACCAATTAAATAGGAGCGTCCCATCAAACTGGTAAAGACTACAAGACTATATGACACAACATGTCATGTTGAATATAATCAAAAACTCCATTGACTCCAGAATCAAAACAATGATAAGAAAATACTTATCAATTCCTTTGTTCTTTTAAATAGCTATGTATTCTAACAAAGACTTGTATTCACAGGTATTCAAGTAGTATGTTTTAGACGTGTTGAAAACAGCGCTAACATTTAAGTGACAAAGCATTATAATGAAGCATGTTAAATGGAGACAAATGATATTTTCAAATCTAAGACCGTAGAATTTTTTCACCCAAATTTTTAAAGATTTTTGTTTATAGGATTAGGTTTAATTAAACATACACCCAGTCAGAGTTTTGTATGAAAACACTGTTTTGGAAACATAAACATGAGAAATAATTCAACCAAAGAAAGCATTTAATCTTTATAATATGCAGAAGCTTTTTGCACAAAAAAATTTTCAGCCTCGATGAGGCCATTCTTTGCACGAAGTGAGTTGTTATGTTACTGTAGCTTTATCCTTTATTTAACACTCAACATCTTCTTTGTCAAGAGTTGGCAGCCTGGAAAAGGCTATTGTGAAGAAATACGACAGAGCAAATAAGAATACTTACAGAACCCCATTCGTGGACGAATTGCACAGGTCTAATATGGTCCGTTGTATCTGTCTCATTCTGTGCTATCTTCAACAGCAAGTCTCTCGCATTTTCAAACTATCATTTAATAATATCAAGTCTCTAAATTGTGGAAAAGAAACTACATCTTCTTTTGTGGCCTCACTTCCATGGTGACCAGCCTCGATTTGAGTTTTATAAATCCAATCCTTAAAGGATTTGGAAGTGTTTCGATTCTCTGTTGGAGGTTTTCATCGTGGAAACAACATCTTATCACCTTTTTCACCATGAGAAATACCATTACAAGGTTTTACTCCCACAAAAATTCATCCCATAAAGAAACAATGCAGTTTTTCAATGAAGGGTTCTGTGCCAGTTAAATTGTTAACCTTCTTTTTGTACTTTGGTTTTAGGTCAGTTTTTTTGGTTTGTACTGTCTGGATAGACCTTTTCGCCTTTCCATCCACCATCTTAAATTGTATGCAAAGATACAGGAACGAAAAAGCCGTGGTTGGATTTAGTTGGAAAATATGCAAAACATATGCAAGTTTTCACAAAGATTAAAAAGCCAACAAAGCATTATATAAAGAAAGTCACATTCAGCCTGAATCAGCGGGTTCAATGTTTTGATTTGTTCGTTTGGCAGTTCTATTCCCAAGAAAATAATTTACTGTCAGCCAAATAAGGTTTATTTTTGTACCTTTCCCTGGTGACTTTATGTCTAATGTTAATATGTTATGGTTTTTTGAAGTGCTTATTCCAAGACATGAGCAAATTCTATCAAAATTTCTAGTTTTCAAAAGAAGCAAATTTAATCTTTTTTCTACAAGATTACACTTTGATATAATAGTGGGGTTGTCTAGCATAATTTAAGGGAAAAAAATAAGATCCAGCTGAAACTTTCTCCAGACCTTCTCTATAGGATGGTTATGCCTCAGGAAAAAATCCCCTAAATTCCCACAGTGGAACATCCTTTTTTGGGGACATTTCTTTTTTCCCCAGGCAAAACCCTAAGGGCAACATTTTTTTTAAATTTCAAACTCATTTTCAGACAATATCAAGTATACCAATCGAAAGCTCTCGAAAAACTATATAGAAGACTTTTAAACGGGTATAGCCGATTTCATTACCTAGCTCAAGATAATTCACGCAGAAGATGCTATATATGGTCAATTTTAGACCAAAATGTGGCAAAAGTGGAACTTTTGCAAGTAAAAGGAAAAATATCTATTCAAATACTGAATTTGAAAGATCTTTTTATATGTGGCGTTTTTTCGCAAACTTCAAAAAACTGATTTTTGTCCGCCTTTGCAGGACTTCGGCTTTAGTGCATGCGTGCAGCAAAGGGTAAAAAGTCCAAACATGCGTTTCCCATAATTTTTGTATGAAGAGTTAGGTCTATCTATACTGGTCGGTTATCGAAGATGACCCTGCCGGTGCACCCAACAGTCGGTTTTTTTTGGGTGCTGAGATTTCTAAATTTGCAAAAACACCCGACAAATAGTGCACCCGACAATTGGGTGCTTAAATTCCTAACTTAGTGAGAACACCCGATGATCAACTCCCGAAACCACCTGATGGGCATTTGGCAGGGGGGGGGTCTACAACCAAAATCTTCCTGAAAAAGGCTGGGGGCTGGATTTTTTTTCAATTTCAGGGGGTACCTATGATCTCTGGGGGTATCTAACTTTTATGCAGTAAGGTCTGGGGGCTTGGGAACTAAATTTTATCTTGCTTTTATCTAACTATCATTATTCTTTTTAATTGTAAAAATATACAATTTTTTTCATTTCTTGACATATACTCAAGTCACAGGGGGTACCAATCACAGGGGGTACCTACTAACATCTGTTCTTTGGGGGTACCTAAAATTCAGGGGGTACCTATTTTCTTAGAGGGTACCTAAACCCCTGGTCCATGCCGTGACTATTTCCCACCATCTTTGCCGATGGGCTTCAGTTTGCCGGCGTGCAAATCGGATCAGCGACCGAAACTATCTAGGGTTAGTTTTGTTGTTCCATTATCACCCCATGAATAAAAAAAAAAGAAAACGTTAATCCGTGAACTCCACCCGCCCGTTACATGTCGGGTGCTGTTAAGAGCGCCCAAGATATAGCACCCAACAAAGTGCAGGGTGTTAAAATTTCTAACTTTGAGCACCCAACAACAGCACCCAACTGTCGGGGAATAAATGCAATCGAAATTCCAGAGAACTTCATGATTCCCCAAACAACATTACATTACTATGTCAAACTCCCATCACATAAATTTTACAATTATGTCAGAGTAGACTACGCTCGCCACCGAAGAGGTTTATTTGGAAAGGGTAATTATATTTTATTGTTCGCTTCTTTTTTAAAGATTCGCCGGGTTGGAAAGTATGAATTTCTTTGTACATATTTTACCTACCCCAGATATTTAGGAGGCTGAGTTTTAAACGAATCGTCAAGTTGAAACGAACGATAAATGCGAACGATAAATGTATCAAGGTCTGTTTTATTTACCCCCTGGTGACTTAACAAAAGAGACTTAACTCGATGTTACAATCCAATTATTGAAAGTTTGTCTCAGCCTTTTTATAATGAGCGAGACATACGTTCTCTGATTACGCAATTTTCATATTGACATTTTCGAGGCATTTTGATGTAACTGTCAAAGTTATCGAAAGTAATCAATAATAATCAAAGTACTCGAACGGTTATTGAGTCTTCGAAGGGTTGTTCGAAAAGTGATCGAATACTCACAATATTTTTGAAATTTTGATTGATAATGATCGATAATAATATCGATTCCTTTCTCTTCTTTGTTTTCTTTTCCAGACGGTGTCAATCGAACAACTTCGAACAAAAATTGCAATCGAACCAATCGAACGTAATCGAACGCGATCGAATAATTGCATTTCAATTGTCGAACGTAATCGAATCTCAATCGAACGGCCGATTCCTGGGTAATATTCGATTGTGTTCGATTGTGTTCGAGTACAGTCTGGGAAATCCTCTATGTCGAGTGAGTAAACGTAATTATCGATGAAACCCAAATTCTCAAGGGAAAGTAATTACGAACTTGTTGCTCTCCATGGGAGAGCCTCGATAAAAATTTAATGACTTTCATTTGGAGATCAAGTTAATGACCATACGATGGAGAAAGCTATTAATTTTTTGTAGGCGTCAGATTCTTTTTATACTTTAGAACGGAATCTTTTTTGCAACTTTTGAGATAAGGTTGTTGAGAGTTGACGATGTCAACATTTTTTGTCTTTGATTTTATGTTTGATGAACAATATTGATAACTTTTCACTGTCACCTTGAAATTGTGGTGTAGTGTTCTTGAGACGTTTTATACACAGCATTTTATGCAGTCGCACGCTGGTAAGATAATATTTCATTTTATTAAGTTTGATATTTTTGCCCTATTTTCTAGACTTAGAATATTTGGCTTGTCAAACAATATTTTCTATTTCACTGAGATTTGTGAATATTTATTTTATCAGATTGAGGACAATTCTTGATTTGATTTTGTACAAATTTTGATAAGATTTGTGACCAAAGAATTTTCTTTTGTTCTTAGTTTGAACGCACTGTTACAAACACGTCACGTACTGACTCGTCTCAATTCGCTGTTCCCACAACATTCAAACAGCAGACCGTATGATATAAATGAACAAAAGAGCAGCCGCTAAACGAATCGATTATAGCGCCCTGCATAACACAGGCAAACGTGTGCCCTTACCGAACCGTCAACTATGGCAGACGAAAAACAAGAAGATGGCAAACAACCCATCGACCCGGTGGACTTATTCGTTGAAGTGGAAGTCCTGAAAGATGATATTGGAGATTTTGTGGACGAGATGTCATTTGATGTAACTCCAGCACGTGAGATAATCGCCACATTAAAGGAATTGAGGTCCGAGTTTAGGACCAAGCACACCAAGATAAAATTATTAATTGGCACTCCCAGGTACAATACTGATTACAAACGAGAATTCGATGACGTCATCCAGAAGATCAAAACTGGTATCGAAATGTCCAAGGAAGCTCAATCAAAGGAAGCAGCAACCCAGAAGACCATTCTCAACCACCAGGAGAAGTCGAAGCTTTTCCAAGTCAACACAACCCTCAGGATTGCAACAGAGCTCGAGTCCGAATGGTGTGAGTCCACCATTCCACAACTGACTGATGACCAACTCTTGAAGCTACAGGATAACCAGAAGGTGTCGGCAAAGAAATTGGAAACTGTGACCCAGAACTACCAAGAAATCCTGAAATACCCTGCTGCATCTGGTGCAATGAAGAAAGCAGTAGAAGAACTTGGTAAGAAATATGATTTTATTATTTCTAAGAAGACTGACTTTCTGAAGGACCTGGAGAAAGAAGTGGATCAAAGGGAGCTCAACAAGAGGGATCTAATCAAGGAGGGGAAGCTGAATATCAATTTGGCAAAATTTTCTGGGTACGATTCACCTTTGGACATCTATACCTTCCAAACTGAGTTCGAGAAGCTTTATGTTCGTACTACAACTAAGAGAATGCTACCGGACCTTTTGATTAATAACCATCTATCAGAGCCAGCATTGTCTCTGGTTAAGCATGTTGATAAAATCTCTGAGATCTGGGAACGATTGAAAGCAACTTATGGGGACACCAGATTTCTTTTGGCCAGGAAGGTTGCCAAATTAGACAATATCTCTCAGCTGGGGAAAACCAAGGACCCTGAGAAGTTGATTGCCGGAATCAGTCAGATCATTAGCCTGATGAGGGATCTCTTAAATTTGGCTTCCAAGCACAACATTGAAAAAAACCTATTTTACGGGGAAGGTTTGGAAAAAATCTATCGTTTAATGGGGAATGCTCGTATGACCCAGTGGCTGAAGGAATCCTGTGAGTTAGAGGCAAATGAGAAAGTCCTATGGAACCAACTTCTACTTTTTCTCGAGAAGGAGCTTAAAGTTGAGCAACAGAGGCTGAGATTCTGTGGGAACAATGAAAAATCACCCCCAGGTCCAAAGGGCGGAAAAGGCTCGTGTGCATTTTTTGGGGAAAAGCAAGAATGCAAGAAATGTTTATTGTGTGGGGCAAAGGATGGGGAACATGATCATGTTTCCACTGGATCAATTGGATCCAAAGTAATCCAATACTTTTCCTGTCGTGCTTTTGCTGAAAAAACACCCTCCCAACGATTCTCGATGTTACGAAGGAAGGGATTTTGC
This sequence comes from Clytia hemisphaerica, assembly GCF_902728285.1. Classification (NCBI taxonomy): domain Eukaryota; kingdom Metazoa; phylum Cnidaria; class Hydrozoa; order Leptothecata; family Clytiidae; genus Clytia; species Clytia hemisphaerica. The sequence continues at coordinate 124,263 of NW_027104211.1, read as the reverse complement.
TTCCAATGTCTCTACCCTGGGGCTGACTGGAACAAAGGGAAACATGCCAAAGGGGAATGTCAAGCTGAATTTATATGTCCACACCCTTCACACAATTCTTATCCCAAAAAGAAGCACGTCTTACTCTGTGACGAGCATAAAAATTCCAAGGATAACGAGGAATTACTGGAACGATATAAGGCAAAATGCATGAGAAATCCTAGCTTACCGTCCTTTTCCAGAGAAATTAAATTATCATTTCACGCGAGCAGCGCAATCCTTACCTCTGAAATCCATCAGCCAGTTGCTGAGAAAAATGTCCTGCAACCGAATGTTCCTGTGCAGAACTTTGTAGAATCAAACGTTGCTGATTCAGAGGAAGATATCAAAGATCGTGGAATCTATATGCTCCAACAGATCAAGCTTCATAGCGAACTGTTCAACATATTCTTCGATTCAGGCTGCAGTGATTTCCTGATTACCGAGGATGCAGTTAATCGTCTTGGTTCCAGTGCTACAATGCTGTCAAAAGTTCCTGTTTCCGTTGGAGGAATTGCTGGATCAAAAACAATATCAGATCATGGCTTGTACCGGATTAAATTACCGTTATCTACCGGGAAACATGCGCAGTTATCCGGACTCTGCTTACCGAAACTGACCGATGAATTTCCGCGATATTCACTATGTGATGCGGAGAAGAGTCTTTTCGATGCAGCGGGCGCAATAGCGAAAATATTCCCAAAATTACCAAAATCTGCCGGTGGCAAAGTCGATATGATGATCGGCATTTCCTACTTTCGCTATTTCCCAAAACTTATATTCCAATCACCAACGGGTTTATCCATATTCAAATCAGTTTTCAGAAGTTCTGATGGAACCACCGGTGTCCTTGGCGGTCCACATGAATCATTTTCCCGTACTTTCGATGCTCATCTGTCAGCAACTTTCTATACGGAACTCGCCCGTATCCGCGAACTCTCGATTGTGGAATCCCCAACTATCCAAAATTCCACTCCTTTGATTGATCATACAGCTTATCGATCAAACATTCTGAAATCTTTTGAATCTGCCGAGAACGCAGGTTCACAGATAACGTATCGTTGTACAACGTGCCGAAATTGCAAAGATTGCAAATCCCATGAATCGATTGAGGCTATTAGCATAAAAGAGGAAGCTGAGCAAGCCATAATTAATTCATCCGTATCGATTGATACAAATACGTGCACGACCACTGCCAGGCTACCGTTAATGTTCGATCCAGTAAAGCGCCTCGCACCCAATAAATCGGTCGCTTTGAAAGTATACAGCCAGCAGATAAAAAAGCTTAACAATCCCACGAATGCCCAAGATAAGTCGGATGTGTTAGAATCAGAAGCAAAGTTGCAGAAACTTGGATTCGTTGATTATGTGAAAAATCTCCCTGCTGATGTCCAAGTTGATCTGAGAAACAATCCTGTCCAAAATTTTATCCCGTGGAGGGCAGTGTGGAAACCCACATCTATCTCAACCCCTTGCCGTATAGTCTTTGATGCATCTATGGTTACATCATCAGGCTACAGTCTTAATGATATTCTCGCTAAAGGAAAGAATGGTTTGAACAAATTGCAGGAGATCGCCATTCGTTGGTCAACACACCAAGTTGGTATTCACTCAGATATCAGCAAAATGTACAATACCATTCGGCTCGACCAAAGAGATTGGTGCTTGCAAAGATATATCTGGCATGAGAATCTCGACCCCACAAAAATCCCTGACGAAAAGGTGATCAAAACACTTATTTATGGAGTGAAGCCAAGTGGGAATCAAGCTGAATATGGGCTTAGAAAGATTGCTGACATGTCGAAAAATGAATTTCCTGAAACCAGTAGAATCATCAAGAAGGACATATACGTTGATGATTGCATTAGTGGTGCAGCCTCACTCGAAATGGCTAGTCAAAGAGCTGATGAAATGGAGTTAATCGTCAATCGTGGTGGTTACAAACTGAAAGGCATTACTTTATCCGGTGAGAATCCAAATGAGAACTTGTCTGATGATGGCAAGTCACTGGTTGTTGCTGGACTCAAATGGTTTCCAAAAGACGATGTGATATTGTTGAACATTGGAGAATTGAATTTTGCCAAACGCAAACGTGGGAGGAAACCACCTGTCAGTGATAATTCAATTCCAGAACGATTAACCAAACGCCATTGTGCCTCCAAGGTAGGAGAGATATACGACCTTCTTGGAAAGATGACGCCAATTTCAGCAGGATTCAAATTAGACCTTCATGACTTAGTCATCCACAAGCTTGACTGGGATGATGCTATTCCAAAGGAGCTGAGACCAACTTGGATAAACAACTTCCAAATGATGCAAGAGATGAAAACAGTTTACTTCAAGAGATGTGTTGTACCTGAGGATGCCGAATCATTATCGATTGAAACGATTGACACAGGTGATGCCAGTTCAAGTATTGCCTGCTCAGCCATCTATTCAAGGATCAAAAGGCGTAGTGGTGATTACTGCTGTCAACTTCTGTTTGCCAGGTCAAAAATCCTTCCTGATCATACCTCCCAACCAAGAGCTGAGATGATTGCAGCTCTACTCAACATTCACACCAGTGAGGTCGTAAAGAGATCACTTGGAGATCTTCATAAGTCGTCTATGAAACTTTGTGACAGCCAAGTTGTACTGCACTGGATTGGCAATGATAAAAAACCACTCAAACAATGGGTTAGGGACAGAGTGATTGAGATTCGTCGTTTCTCCCAACCATCTGACTGGTACTATGTATCATCCAAGAACATGATTGCTGACTTGGGAACCAGAAGAGGATGCTCAATTGAGGATATATCAATGGATTCTGATTGGATTAACGGATATGAATGGATGTCGAAAGATCAATCTGAATTTCCAGTCACTCCAATCAACAGCTTGAAGCTTGATGCATCCCAGATAACAGAAGCCAACAAAGAAACATATCCTCAGGAATCAACGTTCTTGAGTAACCAATCAGTACCTTCTGAAGTTAAGAAACACTTCGATTTTTTACAGTATATCATTGATCCAAACAAACACTCATACAGCAAAGTAATCAGGCTAATGACAATGGTTATGAAGTTCATCCGCAAGATCCTTTCACGTAAAGTTAATCCTTCCAAACTGAAGTCCCACCCATGGTGCAAAGTTGTATCGACATCTGACACTGACAAAGCCAAATCTTACTACTTCAAGAAATGCACGGCAGAGATTCAACACTTTCTGCCAAAGAAAAAGTATGAGAAGATTTCAAGGATGAAAGATGGAGTTCTCATTTACACCGGAAGAGTCTTAACATGTGATGACATCACTGTTACCGGAAGATTTACAAAGGCAATGAAAGATCTCTCATCCACAAGCTTCTGCGTCCCCTTGGTTGATAAACACTCACCTGTTGCATACGCCATTGTTAATGACGTACACTGGAATGACCAGAATGCTTCTCATCGGGGAATAGAAACAACTTTGAGAGCCGTACTCAGACATGCTTACATATTGGAAGTTAGATCAATCATCAAAGCTATCAAACGATCGTGTCCTAGATGCAGGTACCTTGAGAAGAAAACTATCGAAGTTGCTATGGGTCCAATTCCAAGCTCAAGACTCACTGTTGCTCCTGCGTTTTACATGTGTCAAGTTGATCTATCGGGTCCATACAAAGCATTCTCTCCACACAACAAACGAGCCACGATCAAAATCTGGCTTGTAGTATTTTGCTGCTCAACTACCTCGTCAACTTCAATTAAAGTCATGGACGATTATTCTACACCTGCTTTCTTACAAGCCTTCATTCGTTTCGCCAGTGATGCAGGCTTTCCAAAAACCCTCTACTGTGACGAAGGAAGTCAATTGCTCAAGGGTTGCAAAGATATGAGACTGAAATTCAAGGATACTGTGAATCAGCTACATCAAGATGTGGAAGTCGAATTCAACTCATGTCCAGTAGGTGGCCATAATTTCCATGGGAAAGTGGAAAGACGAATTCAAGAAATCAACAAGTCATTAGAACGAAGCATCTCCAATGAACGTTTATCATTGCTTCAATGGGAGACTTTGTCCTCTCAGATTGCCAATTGCATCAACAATCAACCTATTGGGATCAGAAATGAAGTTTCAGATTTCGAGTCGATGGATCTACTCACCCCAAACAGACTTCGCTTAGGACGAAACAATGAGCGAAGCCCTGAAGGAGAGATGCTAACAACAATTCACCCAAACAAAATCTTGGATGCCAACCAACAATGTTTCGACGCATGGTTTGAAGTTTGGCTGTCAACTCATGTACCCAAGCTTTTGTCACAGGAGAAGTGGTTCACTTCAGACGGACAACCATCAAAAGGAGATATCGTGCTATTTCTCAAGCACGAATCCAACATCAACAACACCTATCAATATGGGATGATTGACAGTGTCCACAAGGGCAAAGATGATGTCATCAGACAAGCAACTGTCAAGTACAAAAACCATCAGGAACAAGCATTTCGACTCACCAAACGCGCCATTCGTTCACTCGTTCTCATCAGATCGTTTGATGAGATTGACATTATGAAAGAGCTCGGTACAATGGCTGCACTCGCTGACTCTCGTTTCCACTGGAGCAACTGATGATTTCGTCGTTGCAGCTATTCCAGGTGATGTATTACTTATTTTCATTACTGTACATACTACTGATACTACTCGTGTTCGTGATTTCTACAAGATGACGTCGACGCTTCACATCGACGTTACAAGGCATTCAAATTTGACATCGGTGATGTTACAATATCGTTGACTGAGCAAAGCCAACGTTATGCATGAAGTCTCTATGTTGAGAACCTATGATAACTTCTCTGAAGCTGAGTTTATTTAGATTCATTGGTGATCAACTCGTTCAATTTCGTGATGTGCAACACTCGTTCAATTTCGTGATGTGCAACACTCGTTCAATTTCGTGATGTGCAACACTCGTTCAATTTCGTGATGTGCAACACTCGTTCAATTTCGTGATGTGCAACACTCGTTCAATTTCGTGATGTGCAACACTCGTTCAATTTCGTGATGTACAACACTCGTTCAATTTCGTGATGTACAACACTCGTTCAATTTCGTGATGTACAACACTCGTTCAATTTCGTGATGTACAACACTCGTTCAATTTCGTGATGTGCAACACTCGTTCAATTTCGTGATGTACAACACTCGTTCAATTTCGTGATGTGCAACACTCGTTCAATTTCGTGATGTGCAACACTCGTTCAATTTCGTGATGTGCAACACTCGTTCAATTTCGTGATGTGCAACACTCGTTCAATTTCGTGATGTGCAACACTCGTTCAATTTCGTGATGTGCAACACTCGTTCAATTTCGTGATGTGCAACACTCGTTCAATTCCATGATGTGCAACACTCGTTCAATTTCGTGATCTGCGACACTCGTTCAATTTCGTGACGATCAACATTCATTTCAATTTGGTGATGTTCGACAACTGGGTTCTGACGATGTCAGAGTTACTTATGTATTGAGAAAATTGTTGTTGTTTTGACACACCCTTTCGAACTTTGATTGTTTCATGGTGGGGAGTGTCGAGTGAGTAAACGTAATTATCGATGAAACCCAAATTCTCAAGGGAAAGTAATTACGAACTTGTTGCTCTCCATGGGAGAGCCTCGATAAAAATTTAATGACTTTCATTTGGAGATCAAGTTAATGACCATACGATGGAGAAAGCTATTAATTTTTTGTAGGCGTCAGATTCTTTTTATACTTTAGAACGGAATCTTTTTTGCAACTTTTGAGATAAGGTTGTTGAGAGTTGACGATGTCAACATTTTTTGTCTTTGATTTTATGTTTGATGAACAATATTGATAACTTTTCACTGTCACCTTGAAATTGTGGTGTAGTGTTCTTGAGACGTTTTATACACAGCATTTTATGCAGTCGCACGCTGGTAAGATAATATTTCATTTTATTAAGTTTGATATTTTTGCCCTATTTTCTAGACTTAGAATATTTGGCTTGTCAAACAATATTTTCTATTTCACTGAGATTTGTGAATATTTATTTTATCAGATTGGAGGGCAATTCTTGATTTGATTTTGTACAAATTTTGATAAGATTTGTGACCAAAGAATTTTCTTTTGTTCTTAGTTTGAACGCACTGTTACAAACACGTCACGTACTGACTCGTCTCAATTCGCTGTTCCCACAACACTCTATGGATTGCCCGTTAAACCATGCTTTCGCCCGAATTAGAGAATTCTGAACCCCTTGAAATCCCTAAGCAATTTCAACCGGGGCGGGAGCGGGCGTAAATTATAACCATGCAATTGCGCGCTTACGCCCTCGGAACATAAGCGTGCAATTGAGAGGATTTCCCAGACTGGAGTAACGTTAGATTGGTCCGATTAATAGTAGACTAGGTTTTATTGCATAGCTGTCAACTTCGCCTCACAAAAATGCGGGAGAGCTCCAAGTCGGAAAAAATTCCCCGATAATCCGATTTTTCAAAATCGGAAAATCGGGAAATCGGGGAAGGTTTTTTCGTAAAATCCGATTTTATTGGAAATTTTTTTCGGGAAATTGGGGAATTTTTCGTTCCGATCTTTCAAAATCCAGAAATTTCGCCGTTTGGTTTTTCCAAAATCGGAAAATTTTTGGAAATGCGGGAGATGCGGGAGAAAATCCCAAAAATGCGGGAGATTTGGCAAAATTTTCTTCAGGCGGGAGAAATCGTTGACATGCGGGCGGGAGTCTCCCGCTCAATGCGGGAGAGTTGACAGCTATGTTATTGGTTCGATTACGATTATGTTTAATGAGTTTGATTGCGATTAAATTAAATTGGATCACTCTGTTAGAGCTTTTTAGCGCAGGCGGCCAAGCGCTTTAAGTATCGTACGAAAGCGAATAAAATCTAAATCAATAATCGAACGTAATCGAAGCAATCAAACGTAATCGAACGGCAAATCCTGGGTAATATTCGGTTGCAATTCGATTGCGTTCGACAATCGAATTGCAACTCTAATTCGGGCAAAGGCATGGTTTAACGGGCAATCCATTTTTACGGAATCTTCTTCTACGATAAATTTTGAGTAAAACTGCCCTAGGCTTTTGAAATTCAACAGAGCTTTCGGAAGGAATTACGTGTCAAAAATATAGGAAATTTTAAAGCGTGCAATTACACGCTTACCGCAAAAGCCGTCACCCATCAATCTTGCTTAACACTTACCGCCCGTTTCAGAACAATTTCGATCGATAAGCGTGTAATTACACGCTTAAAAATTCTGCCATTTTGATAACCGTGCAATTGCGCGCTTACGGCCTCGGAACATAAGCGTGCAATTGAGAGGATTTCCCAGACTGAATTATTCGATTGTGTTCAATTGCGTTCAATTGATTCGACGTTCGATTCGTTCGATTGACACCGTCTGGTCTTTTCTCCCTGCTGGACTTGGCTTGATTTTCGAATTTTTAAAATTTGTTTTTACACGATGTTGATCATATCAATGTAGGTACGTTAGAATACAAATAGCTTATAGCATGTAAAGCGTACAAAACTTCTGGAGATGCACCAATAAAAAATATGGACGCTATGTTATCAAAAGGAAAATATACTACCCTCAGGTAAGCTAATCAAAATCGTGAAGACATTACGTCATCATATCTGAAAGAACACTCTCCTGACCGGCAGGGAGGTAAGATCCGCCATTTGTAATTGTCACAAAATACTTTCTATCTCAAAATATCTTTGTAATATTTGGTTATTCTAGCTGATTTTGATGGTTAACTTGGAAATTATTCTTTGGTCTTTGATAACTTTCTTTGATTTTACCCTTTTAAGGAAAATGGCGATGTCTACATAAATGGAAACTCAACTAACTAAGAGACACTCCATACAATGCAAGGTCAGAATTTAACGAATTAAACCCAAATTGTCTTTAGTCTGTCTGTTGTATACCACTGTTCAAGTAGCAGCTTGACATAAGAGAAGATAAGGTTCTATTTAATGGACACTATATAACTTCCTATTATGTTTCCAGGAAGGATTTTATTGCATCAAAGACCAGGAAACCTTCTTAGAAACATTACCATATCATAGTGTCTGATCTGATGAGAATGTGGTTACTTCCAAAAAGTGTAGTAGACTAGGAGACTCATCTGGACTGTTTGATCTAGGGACCAATTTTTCACACATAAAGTAGTAGCTGATGATTGTCAGGACCCTGCCGACGCACCGGACTTAACGAACACCGGACACGCAAAAGTCCGGTGTAAAAATGATAATTTTTTTTCCACCGGACAATCTCTACACCGGACTTAAGGAAGTTGAATGTCCGGTGTCGGAGAAGGACATTTTTTTCCACCGGACAATCAAAACACGGGACATGACCAGTCCGGTGTGTCTGGTGCTTCTTAATTTTTTGTTTTATAAATGTCCGGCGTCCAAAATTCCATGTATGCAACACCGGACTGACACCGGACTTATTGCGTCCGGTGTAGTGAAAGGATACTTTTTACCACCGGACAAATACACCGGACAGTCCGGTGCGTCGGCAGGGTCCTTGATTGTCTTAAACTAAAGACATGAATCTTAGCGTAGAAATGTTGTTTTCTTCTTTTGATGGTTATTATGATTGCGATTGGTGAATGGGATAGTCTATATTATTATGCTGATTCTATTTGACTTGAATTTGACACTCCTGATCATCAGCACATAGCTGTTCCCCTCAGGCAAAATCGTCAATTCTGTAGAGGTCAAGAAATTGCCGAGTACAGACGTCGAAAAAAAAATTCAAAATGGCTGCCGAGCGAGCACTAGCAAGCACTGACAAAAACAAAAAATCAGGAGTTTTCAATTGCCTACTACAGCAGAATGAGACAGAGAAATGCAGTAAAATAAAAAGTAAACAAACCTTGAACCTTTTGTTTGTCAAAATAAACAAAATATTCTAGCTGCAGTAATGTTTATATTCAGAGATGAATCCATTTTCCACCAGACTTACAACAACCACCAAGCTTTCAAACCACGCTGCGGCATTACTGGCAATGAATTCTGACTTAAAAAATGTTGATCCAGTTCCCTGGAAAGGGTATGATTACACTTCCAAATGACTTTTCTTTACAATAACTTTTGTCACAACCCTCGACATGGCCCGAGAATTCTCGGGCCATGTTCGGGCCGAGAGACCCTATCAATTCTTTTGGCCCTGAACATGACCCGAGTCATTCGGGCCATGTTCGGGCCATGTTAAATGTTAAATTGATTCAGCATATCCAGTCAAACAAAATAGTACAAAATAAGATTTGTCTGTCAGAAACAAGTTGTTGTTTTGCTTGCTTGAACTCGAGGCTGAAATTCTTACGACAACCGAAAAAAATATAAACAAACGGCGGGGACCGCACCATCGTCTGCTTTAGTCTGCTTTAGTTAACTCATCATATAAAATTTACAGGAAGTGCATATTTGGAACCTGATTAAGACTTAATTCAGCCTTTGTTTTGAAATTTAAAGCCCAACTTCATTTAGTAATTTTAATTTCCGCCTAGGCTTGGCCGCTCCTTTGTTTTTCTCTTTTCTTTTGTTTGAAATGTTTTGGAATGTATTTAAGATTCGTATTTATTAATGCCATTCGAGTTCAGCAGATTTTTAACATAATTTAAAATATCTTCAACCTATCAGCTCTGCCCCCATTTCTATTACACAACACTCAGCCGTTACCTAGCAAGCTAGCCCCAAGTATTTTTTGAAAAATACAGCCCCCAATCAAGCAAAACTGATTTAGCCCCCCCCTAAGCTTGGGGGGGGGTTGCATTCTATGCAAAATTTATGATAATAATGATAATAATAGATATTTTAACTAACAAGCTCCAAAAAATTTAAAAGCTTTTAGACAGCTAAGGAATTGTTCCTACAAAGAGCCACTAAACAGAATAGTTTATGACAGAACAAATTAGAACTATCGTAATCGAACCAATGCTCACACAGCCAATTTGATTGACTTCAAAATTTGCCACACTCACCAACTTTGCCAAATCCACCAACTTTGCCCAATCAAGACAATTTCAATGTCTAAAGATCACAGTTTTGTGGCAAAATCTTACACCGCTACTCCGCCATTTTGATTTCCGTTTTGTGATGCTTTATCAGTAGTTTTCTGTCGGCATTTGCAGACCGCGAAGTGTTTATACAGGCTGACAATTGTTTTTAAAAACTAATTAAATTGCCGATCAGCATTGTTTTACTTTAGCATTGGAAGGTTTCTTCTATGTTTCAAAATCTTTGCTAAAAGTGGCAAAATTTGAGTTTGAAAAGCGAAAAGAACACAGGTCTCATGGAAACAGTGTTACGGAGGTAAGTTCCAAAAATGCTAAGAATGCCAGATTCTTTTTATTCAAATCTTTTTATTTGGCATTTTTGTTTGAAAAATTTTGCCACATTTGCCAAATTTTTGTCATTCAAATGCAAAATAATTGGCAATCAGGGCAAAAATTGGCATATTTAGAAGTCAATCAAATTGGCTGACAATGATCAAACACTTCTAAGAATTTTGCCAGGATCAATAGCATCACTAGATAGTAACTAGCTCAGAAATTTTATTTCCAAAGCTAGAAAAAATAGTGCAGAGAAGGCAGAATATAGAGAAACCTTTTTTAGTACAAACAGGACAAATAATAGAAAATAATAATAGTAATACATGTCTGAGATTTTAGTACTGACCCCTCCCTGAAAGCATTGAATTTTAAAGCTTTTGCTCCAGGGCTTTTTAATATTTTTTGAAACTTGGGCAAAACAAAACTAATTGATCTTATTGAAGTTTTTGATTTTTCTAAAAAAGCAATGCATTGTGGGATTGTTTCGGGAGTATTACAATAGAAATCTCTTAGGAATTCCTCCAGGGAATTCTATTATAATACTCCCGAAACAATCCAACAATACATCGCTTTTTTAGAAAAATCAAAAACTTTAAGGTCTATTGAGAAGATCCTTGGACTCAAGCAAAGCTCTTCTCAATTTGGAAAAATCTTCCTGTTCAGGATAGGGGTGTCTAAGGGGTGTTGACTGCCATTCAGGCAAATCATTATCATCAAATTATAAAACATTTATAGCCAGGCTCCTTCTATACTCAAGATTGGAAGCTCTGAACAATATCTTCAATTATGAAGGGCTTAATCAATAAACAATGGTTGAGAGCCCATCAAAGTTTATTGAAGGGATATCTATTGCACAGATTTGAATCCATTATGCCACATTACACTTCAAAGACTTTCAGTCCCTATTCCTGTCTCCTTTAGTTAGTAGAATTTTTCCAGATTTTTCTGATCATATAGTAAATAGACCTGCTACCAAAATTCTTTTCTCTTGTCAGAGTGAAAATGGGCTATGCCTAAATAGATCTTTATTTGACCCAATAACAAATTAACAGTCAAATTGCCTCGTTAAAATCCCTGTTCACTTGATTACACTCAGTTTCGGTAGTATTTGTCAACATTATAAAATTGATTATGATCTTTTTGTAGATAAACCAATCCGAGGATCATATCAACCCAGACCCCAGGTATGTTTTTCTTATTTTGTTTTTTAATGTTATTTTTTATTCCTTGACTTCCAAATTATATTTTCCCAATCACTATAGCCCGGGCCACTTATAGCTTTTTGATAAACTGGATTGTGCTGATAAATAAGTGGCCTGGTGTAATTTGGCTGATCTGATTTTTGGACCTACCCCGGTGGGGTGGAGGTCCTATAAATTAACCCATGTTCGTTCGTTAGTTAGTGTGTTAGTTACCAGCTTTTCTCGAGATTGGCTCATTAGTTTTTTCTGATTTTTGGCACAAAGGTGCATGACCATAAACCCTCGAATGTGACGGAGCCCGATTTTCGAAGAATAAAAATTTTTGGGCAAATTTGGGCCAAAAAACAGCTTAAAAAAGGGTTTTTCGGACTTTATGAAAAATTGGATCATTAATTTTTTCTGATTTTAGCATGAAAGTTAAAGGATGGCTCAAGCAGATTTTTGCAAAAAAAAATTTTTTGGCTCAAAAATCGCATTTTTATCTAAAAGAACCACTTTTAATAAGAATACATCAATGTTCTTAGCCATATTATTATTATTATTTTTATTAGTTTTTTTACGATGAAAATGTCACGTTGGAGGGTAATGATTTGAGTTTTCTGTAAACACTTATTATTTTTTTGGCTGATAAACGAATCTTTATCTATAAGAATCACTATTTATGAGCATAGATCAATGTTATTAGCCAAATTGTTTTTTGGACCTACCCCGGTGGGGTGAAGGTCCTATAAATTAACCTGTGTTCGTTAGTTAGTTCGTTCGTTCGTTCGTTCGTTCGTTCGTTAGTTACCAACTTTTCTCGAGATTGGCTCATTCAATTTTTCTGATTTTTTGCACAAAGGTGCATTACTATAAACCCTCGAATGTGACGGAGCCCGATTTTCGAAAAAACAAATTTAGGGGTAAATTTCAGCTTTTCCGGCCGGTAGAACCGGAAATGTCCCGAAAAAAGCGGTTTTTTGAGATTTTCTCAAGATTTTATCATTAGTTTTTTGCGATTTTTTGCACATAGATGCACATTAGTACTGCCGAAAAGGTGTCGAAAACCGTTTGCCAAAAAAAAATTTTTCCGGTCTGTAGAACCGGAAATGTGCCGGAAATCGTCGTTTTTTCACATTTCCGTCACATTTTTTCAACTTATTTAATTGTTTTGTTTACAGAAAAATGTTCTTTATGATGATGCCCAAAACTTAGCATCTTTTGATTTCCAAAAAAATCATCCTTTGAATCCGGAACTCCTTAAAAATCGCCGGAACAGCCGAAAACCGGCGTAAAACGGTTTTCCTTCATTTTTTCAACTTATACTCGACAGATTTTCATGATTTTTTGCACAATGATGTAAAATGGCAATGCCCAAAATGTGACAGAGCCAGACAGAGCCCAATTTTCGAAATAAAATGTCCCGAAAAAAGCGTTTTTTTGAGATTTTCTCAAGATTTTATCATTAGCTTTTTGCGATTTTTTGCACATAGATGCACATTAGTACTGCCGAAAAGGTGTCGAAAACCGTTTGCCGAAAAAAATTTTTTTCCGGTCTGTAGAACCGGAAATGTGCCGGAAATAGTCGTTTTTTCACATTTCCGTCACATTTTTTCAACTTATTTAATTGTTTCTTTACAGAAAAATGTTCTTTATGATGATGCCCAAAACTTAGCATCGTTTGATTTCCAAAAAAATCATCCTTTGAATCTGGAACTCCTTAAAAATCGCCGGAACAGCCGAAAACCGGCGTAAAAAACGGTTTTCCCTCATTTTTTTCAACTTATACTCGACAGATTTTCATGATTTTTTGCACAATGATGTAAATGGCAATGCTCAAAATGTGACAGAGCCCAATTTTCGAAAAAGAAATTTTTCCGGCCGCTAGAACCGGAAATGTCCCGAAAAAAGCGGTTTTTTGAGATTTTCTCGAGATTTTCTCATTAGTTTTTTGCGATTTTTTGCACATAGATGCACATTAGTACTGCCGAAAAGGTATTTCTTAATTGCTTTCTCCGTTCCAATAGATATATAATTCGAAATTTAAAATTATACATTACTTCCATTAAATTCTAATTATTCGTTTTATAAATAGGTAGGTCCATTAAAGTATTGCTTGTTTTAACTAGATTACCCAGGTGTTTCTCTTTTTTTTCCCTGAATGTCTTTTATTCGTAATTGAATAATCGAGATGTGAAAAATGACTATATTGTAATCTGTTTTCAATGAATAATCTAAAATGTACTGGAGATGACATGTAGGCGTTAACAATGTGCGCGCGCTCTTTCGCGAGCGTGCGTGATGCGTGAAGGAGGGCGGTCGTTTCAGTGTGGTTTAGATCCACACTGACCTAGTAAGCATACATCAATGTTCTTAAAATTACTGAATTCTTTGATGAGATATGTTTTTTTGCTCTCGAAGTATTGAATTTGAAAGAATATTTCAAGAGCATGAAATTTTGGTTTCTAAACGTGTTTTTTTATAAGAAACAAACGACTAATTTTAATAGATCGTCACTATTTGTGTTCTGAATGATTGTTTAATCGTCACGCTTATGTAGATATCAATTATATATGTGTTAAATGCATAACCAGGTAGGTCCATAAAAGTATCACTTGTTTATTATTATTTTTTCTAACAGAAGAAAATGCCACGGTAGAGTGCGACAGTTTGAGTTTTCTGGAAACCTTATTTATATTAAGCTGTGCATTTTTCTGATAGTGGTTTTTATAAAGAAAAGCGCTTAATAGCTTTTTTTTTCTTTTTCAAAAATCTTTTTCAATAGTGTTGATAGTTTCTCTCAATAGACATGCTTTCATTTTCTTTATTTTTTTGTATTTTGACCAGTTATGTCTTATGTGTTTCATTGTTTCAATGTTCACTGATTAGTTTGATAACCAGGTAGGTCCATAAAAGTATCGCTTGTTTCACTTTGTTTGAGCTGGTAGCAAATCCAGACAACTAGATCCAGTCCCCTTTTGTTGAAAACAAACAGAAAACTATGACCAAGTGATTCTGAGTGATTAATTATTGTTTTCAAGGTTTCCAAAGCTTGCTGGTATTTTTTGTATTTTTTATTGTTTCATAAACTTTGATGGGATTTTTGAACATGTCTTTTTATTTTTTTCATTTTTTTCATATAACATTTGAAAACGAGAGTGAAAAAATTCAAGTTAGCAATATCATCTTCTCTACTTTGCTTTTATTCATGTAGTGATTCTTCAAAGAAAAGTGCCCTATCAAAAAATATTAACTATCCCTTAAAATTTTATTTCAGTACGTATCAGATTCAAATCAAATGATGCAGGCTGGTACTGCGCCTGTTAGAGGTGGATTGTATAATTTTCCAAATAATACTATGCAAATTAGAGGAGGTTACTCAAATGGACCTCGAATGCAATATCAAAATCAACAATATGTACAAATGCAACAGCAAGATGTAATGCACCAACAAGGTTATATCCAAAATTACAATCAAAATGTTTATGGAAGCAGTCCAAACTATCACCCTCAACAATTCCAACAAGTTTATCGTCCACAGCAGCCTGGCTATCCGCCAGCCCCACAAGTTTACGTCTTACAACAAGGTATGATTGAATAACAAAAATAGAATTTTCAGGTTTCTGCCCTATTTTCAGGTTTCTGCCCTATTTTGGACACATTTCTTTATTTTCCTAGGAATTTTGAAAATCTTACGATAAAAAATGGCCGTATTTGTGGTGCTAATTGCGGTTTTGCTGAAAAACTGAGAAAATAGCAAAGATCAGGTTTGGTGAAAATTTGTGACACCCTAAAAAAGTGATTCCTTGTAGATCAGACCAGTCTTGGTACAGTATTATGAGCAGTCTAGTAACAATCAAATTTTTGGCCTTCAGACCTTCTAGAAATTTTATCTAAAATTGTCCTGCTTGCTTGTAAGTGCTAACATTCACTTGTAGAAGCTCATGGCTGTTCATTTGACCAGTCTTTACCTTCGCTAGTGTTTGTTAGTAACGATTACATCAAAAAATTCTTATAAAAGGATTTTAACCAGAAATGTGACTCTGCAAGGTTTTAAATTTAAGTACCTGAAAATCTAACTTTAGTCAGTCTCTTAAGGGTCAGCAAGTGATTGTAAAAATTAGCAAAAAGGTGACTAAGAGTCCAGTTAATTTTAAATTAAAAAGTGAAGACGAAAAATATAAACTTTTTGCATTTTTTGATGTTTTGATGACTTCTTTTCATCAAGATCACAATACTATATGAAAAAATATTTTCCACAACTTCGAAAGTAGCACAAATTTATGATAAATCACAGCAATATGGCAACAATAATGTATATTTTTATTTAAAGTTTTTTAGCCCAGTAAGAGATTTTTCCAGTTAATTTAGCAGCCATTTTAAGAGCGTAATTTTAACAACTCAATTAATTAAAAACCTTTTAAATCAGTTTTTGGACCTACCTGGAGATCTTATAAATTAACCGTTGTCCGTCCGTCCGTTCGTCTGTTACCAGCTTTTCTCAAGATTTTATCATTAAAGAAATATGATGCAAGCGTTTTTGCAGATTTTCATTGCACTTCTTCCTCATACTTCTTTGTTTTTTTTTCACACCAAAACATTATTAATAATAATGCCCACCAGGCAAACCCTAAAAAAATTTTTGTTCCCGGTCCACCGGGTGACGAAAAAAACACTCAACCTGCCGGCCGCAAAATAATTTTTTTTGCTAAATTTCGATCCCAAAACTCGATTTTTTAAAGCACTCGTAGAAGTTAAAATGATGGTCTTCTTTACCTTAAATCTGTAGTAACTTGACACCGCTACAGGCTTCGGCATAAGAAAAATTCATGCGTGATCATCGCACGCCTAGATTTTGATTTATAGTGGTCTAGGCATTCGATTATTCAAATACTTGATTTTCGTTTATATTTTCAATTGTGTTACAATATCTCTAAGAACTGGACACTCTCTTTCATTTTGAATATTTATCTTCAATTGCTAAAGGCTCCAAACTGTGATTATGAAGGTAACTTTTTTGAGAAAAAAGTAGAGTGAGAGAAACATTTCCCCTATTTTTGAAATCCTCACTTTGTGAATGTTTCTTTTTATTTTACTCACAAGTCAGCATGATTCCTTTTATAAAAACAAAGCTGTCTACTTACTGAAAAGTCCCCACTTTGTGAATGTTTCTATTTATTTTACTCACAAATCAGCATGATGCTTTTATAAAAACCAAGTTGTATATTAAAAAAAAACATTCTTAAAAGTTGAGTTACGCCTCAAAAACTGATTCACAAAAGTTTTTCAAACAAACTAACCCTAACCCTAACGATGATGTATGAAAAAAAATGCAGCCGGGTGATGGCAAAATATCTTTTCACCCGGCCGGTGGACCGAAAACAAAATTTTTGATTTTCAATTGTCAATAAAATCGATTTTTGCAACCAGAACTTTCTATTTTTTTCCCTACTCCCCTCCCCTCTCCTCCAATTAACAATCAATGATAAAATTTAATGCGTTATGCAATTTCGCTGAACGATATATTTTCTGACTGATTGTTTTCATTTTCTCCTTATTGCTATCTAGCTTTCATCATCAGGTAGGTCCATTCAGCATCTAGCTTGTTTTCATGTAATTGTTATTATAATAAACACTAACACACGTCCAGGACTGGTCTAACATGCAGTCAGGACCAGTCCAACTTCTGCTTTTTGATAATAGCTTGAGTTTTTGGACCTACCCCGGTGGAGGTCCTATAAATTAACCTATGTTTGTTTGTCCGTCCGTTCGTCTGTCCGTTCGTCTGTTACCAACTTTTCTCAGGATTGAATCATAGGAATCTTTTGATTTTTGGTATGAAGGTGCAAAATGGTGGTGGCCAAAATGTGATGGAGCCCGATTTTCGGGAAAAAAATTTTTTGGGGCAAATTTGGGTCAAAAAACGGCTAAAAAACGGGTTTTTTGTACTTTGTGAAAAATTGGATCATTAATTTTTTCTGAATTTTTGCATGAAAGTAGGGTACCATCATAGGTAAAAGCTAAAGCAGATTTTTGCAAAAAAAATTTGTTGGCTCAAAAAACGCATGTTTATTTATAAGAATCACTATTAATAAGCATACAACAATGTTCTTATTCAAATTACTCAATTTTTTATGAGATAGATGTTTTTTTTTGCTCACAAGGGCTTACTTTTGAAAAATATGTGTGTTTAAACATGCAATTTTGGTTGCTTGGCGTGTTTTTATAGAAAAACTGGCCAAATTCGATATTTTTTATAAGCACATTATCAATTACTTAGGTATTAGCTTTTCTCGAGATTAGCTCATTCATTCTTTATGATTTTTTGCACAAAGATGCATAACTATAAACCCTGGAATGTGTCGGAGCCCGATTTTCGGGAAAAAAAATTTTGGTCAAATTTGAGCCAAAAAAACGGCTAAAAGATGGCTCAAGCAGATTTTTGTAAAAAAAGAATTTTTTAGCTAAAAAAAACGCATGTTTATCTATAAGAATCGCTATTAATAAGGATACATCAATGTTCTTAGCCAAATTACGGTCAGGTGACGCGAAGATATTTGTGATTGCCGTCTAACCTAAGGCGTCAATCACATATAAGTTGTGTTCGCGTCATTTCCAGCCCCAAAAAGTGAGTCGGTCGGTCGGCACTAAAATCGTCGGAAAAGTGCGCTCTGAACCTACCTAGGCAGTCGGTCAGCACTAGAATCATCGGGAGATGGATGTATTTCTTGCTCACGAAGTCTTGAATATGAAAGAATATTTCAAGGGCTCTAAACGTTTTTTATAAGAAACAAACGAGTAATTTTAATAGATCGTCACTATTTGTGTTCTGAATGATTGTTTAACGGTCATGCTCACGTAGATATCAATTATATGTGTTAAATGCATAACTAGGTAGGTCCATAAAAGTATCACTTGTTGGACCTACCCCGGTGGGGTGGAGGTCCTATAAATTAACCCGTGTTCGTTAGTTCGTTCGTTAGTTACCAACTTTTCTCGAGATTGGCTCATTCAATTTTTCTGATTTTTTGCACAAAGGTGCATTACTATAAACCCTCGAATGTGACGGAGCCCGATTTTCGAAAAAAAATTTTTTCCGGCCGGTAGAACCGGAAATGTCCCGAAAAAAGCGGTTTTTTGAGATTTTCTCGAGATTTTATCATTAGTTTTTTGCGATTTTTTGCACATAGATGCACATTAGTACTGCCGAAAAGGTGTCGAAAACCGTTTGCCGAAAAAAAAATTTTTTCCGGTCTGTAGACCGGAAATGTGCCGAAATCGTCGTTTTTTCACACATTTCCTCACATTTTTTCAACTTATTAATTGTTTCTTTACAGAAAAATGTTCTTTATGATGATGCCCAGAACTTAGCATCGTTTGATTTCCAAAAAAATCATCATTTGAATCCGGAACTCCTTAAAAATCGCCGGAACAGCCGAAAACCGGCGTAAAACGGTTTTCCTTCGTTTTTTCAACTTATACTCGACAGATTTTCATGATTTTTTGCACAATGATGTAAAATGGCAATGCCCAAAATGTGACACAGCCCAATTTTCGAAAAAAAAATTTTTCCGGCGGGAGAAACCGGAAATGTCCCGAAAAAAGCGGTTTTTGAGATTTTCTCGAGATTTTCATATTAGTTTTTTGCGATTTTTTGCACATAGATGCACATTAGTACTGCCGAAAAGGTGTCGAAAACCGTTTGGCCGAAAAAAAAATTTTTTTCCGGTCTGTAGAACCGAAATGTGCCGGAAATCGTCGTTTTTTTTCACATTTCCGTCACATATTTTTCAACTTATTTAATTGTTTCTTTACAGAAAAAGGTTCTTTATGATGATGCCCAAAACTAGCATCGTTTGATTCCAAAAAAATCAATCCTTTGAATCCGGAACTCCTTAAAAATCGCCGGAACACAGCCGAAAACCGGCGTAAAACACGGTTTTCCTTCATTTTTTTCCAACGTATACTCGACAGATTTTCATGATTTTTTGCACAATGATGTAAAATGGCATGCCCAAAATGTGACAGAGCCCAATTTTCGAAAAAGAAATTTTTCGGCCGCTAGAACCGGAATGTCCCGTTAAACATCGATGCGTNGCCGGAAATATGCCGGAAAAACCGGTTTTTTTTGGCATTTTCTCGAGATTTCATCATAGTTTTTTCTGATTTTTTGCACAAAGATGCGTATTAGCAATGCTAAAACAGGGATTAGTCCGATTTTTGAGAAAAATTCTATTCCGGCTGAAATGCCGGAAATATCCCGGAAATCGCCGTTTTTGCAGATTTTCATTGGACTTTTTCCTTATATTTCGTTGGTTTTTTCACACAAAAACATTATTGTAGCAATGCCCACCATCAAGCATGGTTTAATTGTCAATAAAAGTGATTTTTGAAGCCGGAACTTTCTAAAAATCGCCGGAACAGCCTATTTTCGCCGGAAAAACGGTATTTCTTGAATTTCTCGGCTGTACTTTATATTTTTTCATGAAATTTTGCACACTGATGCAAAATGGCAATACCTAAAATATGACAGAGCCTGATTTTCAATTAACGTACTTTTCCGGCCGAAAATGCCGGAAATATGCCGGAAAAACCGTTTTTTGGCATTTTCTCGAGATTTCATCATTAGTTTTTTCTGATTTTTTGCACAAAGATGCGTATTAACAATGTCTAAAACATGGCCTAGTCCGATTTTTGAGAAAAATTCTATTCCGGCTGAAAATGCCGGAAATAATCCCGGAAATCGCCGTTTTTGCAGATTTCATCACATGGACTTTTCCTTATATTCGTTGTTTTTTTACACAAAAACATTATTTGTAGCAATGCCCACCATCAAGCATGGTTTAATTGTCAATAAAAGTGATTTTTGAAGCCGGAACTTTCTAAAAATCGCCGGAACAGCCTATTTCGCCGGAAAAATGGTATTTCTTGAATTTCCTCGAGCTGTACTTTATATTTTTTCATGAAATTTTGCACACTGATGCAAAATGACAATACCTGAAATGTGACGGAGCCCGATTTTCGAAAAATATTTTTTCCCGCCGAAAATGCCAGAAATATGCCGGAAAACCGTTTTTTTTTTTACATTTTCTCGAATTTTCATCTTTAGCTCTTTCTGATTTTTTGCAGAAAGAATGCGTATTTGCAATGCTCAAAACATGGCCGAGTTCGATTTTGAGAAAAAATTTTTTCCGGTTGAAAATGCCGGAAATCGCCGTCTTTGCAGATTTTCATTATATGTTTTCCTTGTATTTCTATGTTCTTCACACAAAAACATTATTGATAACAATGCTCACCATCAAGCATGATTCAATTGTCAATAAAACTGATTTTTGCGACCAGAACTTTCTATTAATTTTTCTCTACAACCCTTCCCTCTCCCCCCATCAACAATCAATGATGAATTTATTGCGTTATGCATTTTCGCTAAACGATATATTTTCTGACTGATTTTTTTCTCCTCGCATTGCTATCTAACTTTCATCATCAGGTAGGTCCATTCAGCATCTAGCTTGTTCATTTAGTGATTCTTCAAAGAAAAGTGCCCTATCAAAAAATTTTAACTATCCCTTAAAATTTTATTTCAGTACGTATCAGATTCAAACCAAATGATGCAGGCTGGTACTGCGCCTGTTAGAGGTGGATTGTATAATTTTCCAAATAATACTATGCAAATTAGAGGAGGTTATTCAAATGGACCTCGAATGCAATATCAAAATCAACAATATGTACAAATGCAACAGCAAGATGTAATGCACCAACAAGGTTATATCCAAAATTACAATCAAAATGTTTATGGAAGCAGTCCAAACTATCACCCTCAACAATTCCAACAAGTTTATCGTCCACAGCAGCCTGGCTATCCGCCAGCCCCACAAGTTTACGTCTTACAACAAGGTATGATTGAATAACAAAAATAGAATTTACAGGTTTCTGCCCTATTTTCAGGTTTCTGCCCTATTTTGGACACATTTAATTTTGAAAATCTTGTGGTGCTAATTGCGGTTTTGCTGAAAAACTGAGCAAATAGCAAAGATCAGGTTTGGTGAAAATTTGTGACACCCTAAGTGATTCCTTGTAGATCAGACCAGTCTTGGTACAGTATTACGAGCAGTCTAGTAACAATCAAATTTTTGGCCTTACGACCTTCTAGAAATTTTATCTTAAATTGTCCTGCTTGCTTGTAAGTGCTAACAGTCAATTGTAGACGCTCATGGCTGTTCATTTGACCAGTCTTTACCTTCGCTAGTGTTTGTTAGTAACGATTAAATCAAAAAAATTCTTATAAAAGGATTTTAACCAGAAATGTGACTCTGCAAGATTTTAAATTTAAGTACCTGAAAATCTAACTTTAGTCAGTCTCTTAAGGGTTAGTAAGTGATGGTAAAAAATAGCAAAAAGGTGACTAAGAGTCCTGTTAATTTTGAATAAAAAAGTGAAGACGAAAAATATAAACTTTTTGCACTTTTTGATGTTTTGATGACTTCTTTTCATCAAGATCACAATAATATATGAAAAAATATTTTCCACAACTTCGAAAGTAGCACAAATTTATGTAAAAAAGTAAGTATATTCATCTGGTGGCTGTCGGCGGAGCCGGGAGTGAGGGAGTCTATCCCCTTTTCTATTTGCGCTAGACCTGGGAGATCGAATGCTGAGGTGGAGCGCCACACCTACTCTCAGCTCCCAGTAACTTACCGCCTAGATCAGATTACCCAATCTAAGCTACTCATCCGCTGAGTTGGCGGTGACCGGGGATCGAACCCACAACCCTTAAATTGTAAGGCGAATGCTCTACCGACTGAGCCACCCGGTCACTATAATTTATGATAAATCACAGCAATATGGCAATAATAATGTATATTTTTATTTAAAGTTTTTTAGCCCAGTAAGAGTTTTTTCCAGTTAATTTAGCAGCCATTTTAAGAGCGTCATTTTAACCACTCAATTAATTAAAAACCTTTTAAATCAGTTTTTGGACCTACCTGGAGATCTTATAAATTAACCGTTGTCCGTCCGTCCGTTCGTCTGTTACCAGCTTTTCTTGAGATTTTATCATTAAAGAAATATGATGCAAGCGTTTTTGCAGATTTTCATTGCACTTCTTCCTCATACTTCTTTGTTTTTTTTTCACACCAAAACATTGATAATAATGCCCACCAGGCGAACCCAAAAGATTTTTTTGTTCCCGGTCCACCGGGTGACGAAAAAAACACTCAACCTGCCGGCCGCAAAATAATTTTTTGGACCTACCTCCGGGTGCCCCGGTGGAGGTCCTATGAATTAACCTCTGTCTGTTCGTTCGTTCGTTCGTTCGTCTGTTACCAGCTTTTCTCGAGATTGGCTCATTAGTTTTTTCTGATTTTTTGCACAAAGATGCAAAATGGCAATGGCCAAAATGTGACGGAGCCCGATTTTCGAAAAAAAATCATTTCCGGCCGAAAATGCCGGAAATATGCCGGAAAAACCGGTTTTTTGGCATTTTCTCAAGATTTCATCATTAGTTTTTTCTGATTTTTTTGCACAAGATGCGTATTAGCAATGCTCAAAACAAAACTTGGCCGAGTCCGATTTTTGAGAAAAAAAATTTTTCCGGCCGGAAATGCCGGAAATATGCCGGAAATCGCCGTTTTTCTTTCTGGATTTTCATTGGACTTTTTCCATATAATTGGTTGTTTTTTCATTCAAAAAACATTAATTATAGCAATGCCCACCATCAAGCATGTTTCAATTTTCAATAAAATAGATTTTTGAAGCCGGAACTTTCTAAAAATCGCCGGAACAGCCGATTTTCGCCGGAAAAACGGTATTTCTTGAATTTCTTGAGCTGTACTTTATATTTTTCATGAAATTTTGCACACTGATGCAAAATGTCAATACCTAAATTGTGACGGAGCCCAATTTTCGAAAAACATCTTTTTCCGGCCGAAAATGCCGGAAATATGCCGGAAAAGCTGTTTTTTTGGCACTTTCTCGAGATTTTATCATTAGTTTTTTCTGATTTTTTGCTCAAAGATGCGTATTAACAATGCCCTAAACATGGCTGAGTCCGATTTTTGAGAAAATTTTTTTTCCGGTGGAAAATGCCTGAAATATGCCGGAAATCGCCGTTTTTTTCTAGATTTTCATTGGACTTTTTCCTTATAATTGGTTGTTTTTTTTCATTCAAAACATTATTAATAGCATGCCCACCATCAAGCATGTTTCAATTTTCAATAAAATTGATTTTTGAAGCCGGAAAACTATTTTTAAAAGTCGCCGGAACAACCTTTTTTTTTCGCCGGAAAGACAGTATTTCTTGAATTTCTTTATTTTTGCAGATTTTCATTGGATTTTTTCTTTATATTTCTATATTTTTCACACAAAAACATTATTGATAACAATGCTCACCATCAAGCATGATTCAATTGTCAATAAAACTGAATTTTGCGACCATAACTTCCTATTTATTTTTTCCCTACAACCCTTCCCTCTCCCCCCATCAACAATCAATGATTAATTTATTGTGTTGTGTATTTTCGCTAAGCGCTATATTTTCTGACTGATTTTTTTTCATTTTTCTTTTCGCATTGCTATCTAACTTTCATCATCAGGTAGGTCCATTCAGCATATAGCTTGTTTTGCTAAATTTCGATCCCAAAACTCAATTTTTTAAAGCACTCGTAGAATTTAAAATGATGGTCTTCTTTACCTTAAATCTGTAGTAACTTGACACCGCTACAGGTGTTTTCATTTTCTCCTTATTGCTATCTAGCTTTCATCATCAGGTAGGTCCATTCAGCATCTAGCTTGTTTTTATGTAATTGTTATTATGATAAACACTAACACACGTCCAGGACTGGTCTAACATGCAGTCAGGACCAGTCCAACTTCTGCTTTTTGATAATAGCTTGAGTTTTTATTCTTTTCTTAGGTGCAACCCCTTTTCAACCTCAAGTTCAACTTCAAGCACAACAAATGCAACAAAATGCACAACAAAATATTCCGCAACAGCACCCGCAGCATCAACAACAAAGGAATGTCTATCAAACAATCCAGCCACAACAGGCCCATCATTCAACAATTCAACAAACTCAATCTCATCAAACTCCAGAAAGTGTCCCAAAAAAGCGTACTGTTATAAAAATTGTTGACCCAAATTCGGGCAAGGACTTGACTAGTGAAATTCAAAGCCGCAAAAAAACTGAAAAACAGACTACTCCACTAAGGTCATCTACTCAAGTTAAAATTTCTGCTCCCGCAACTCCCATACCTGTATCACAATCAATACCAGTTGATAGTGATGAAAAACTGAAACAGAATAAGGCTAATGCAGAGTTTGCGGCAAAAGTTGCTGCCCAAGTTGCTGCGAGACAGGTAAGAACGATTTTTTTGTTTTTATTTAGTACACTCTAAATTTGAATTTAGATTGATCTGATAAAGCTTGAAGGAATGGTTCAGTAAAAATTTCTATTGTCTCTCCTATCTAATTCTCCTTTGAAAAAGACACAAAGATATAAACTTTTTAACCAATTGATTATTCGTTTTCTTTATAACGCAACTCACTTTCATATGCCTTTTAACAAGACCTTCTGCTTACATCACAGAAAGTAAAGATAAAGAGTAGTTTTAAAATTATGATAAATTTGTGCTATAATTTTTGGACCTACCTGGAGTTCCTATAAATTAACTGTTGTCTGTCTGTTTGTTCGTCTGTTACCAGCTTTTCTCGAGATTTGCTCATTACTTTTTGCTGAAGTTTGGCACAAAGATGGAAAATGGCAATGCCAGAGTCCAATTTTTTCAAAAAAAATTGTTTTCCAGCCGAAAATGCTGGAAATATGCCGGAAAACTCGTTTTTTTACATTTTCTCGAGATTTCATCATTAGTTTTTTCTGATTTTTGCAGAAAGATGTGTACTTAAAATGCTCACAGTCAAGCATGATTCAATTGTCAACAAAACTGATTTTTGCGACCAGAACTTTCTATTTATTTTTTCCCTACAACCCTTCCCTCTCCCCCCATCAACAATCAATGATGAATTCATTGCGTTAGGGACCGTGTACAAATATTGTTTTAATCGTTTGAGAAAAAATCGTATAGTGAAAAGGTATGAAACGATTTAGTAGCCAAAAATTTGAAGAAAAATCGTTTTCTAAACGATGACTGATAAACTATGAAAAGGAATTCGTTTTCATTCGTATTAAATTTTGAAAATCGTTTACAACCGTTTTAAATATCCAGATTTCGTTTAAGTGTACTCAAAATCGTTTTGGTGTTCTCAAAATCGTTTTGGTGTTCTCAAAATCGTTTTGGTGTTCTCCAAATCGTTTTGGTGTTCTCAAAATCGTTTGGTGTTCTCAAAATCGTTTTGGTGCTCTCAAAATCGTTTTGGTGTTCTCAAAATCGTTTTTGTGTACTCAAAATCGTTTTGGTGTTCTCAAAATCGTTTTAGGTTTATATAGATCGTTCCTTTAAATAGAAAAACGTTCCGTCTGAAAGCAAAACGTTTCAATAAAATTAGATCGTTTTTGCCCCATTAAAATTCATCAAAAATCAGTCAGTGTACCAGACATGGCCAAATAAAGGTACAAGAGTGGAGAGACAATGCATTGGTCCATATATAAAATATGTGGACTCTTAATTGTCGGTGTGAAAGTCCATGCTACTTTGATTCCCCTACCCCTTAGCTTTCCAAAAATATATAACGAGTGCTTTGACTTTTTTAGAGGGGCTAAGAAACTGGTTTTAGTTTCCCCACACAGGGGAGCAAGATAATATTATCACACCCCTGTCTCAGTGACCCAGTGAGAATTTATTAGCCAGTGAGGATAAAATGGAGGAGCTTAAAGTCAACAAGGTAGAAAATCCCTTGCTTATTATGGTTGGGGATTTGAAAAGCCTTGGCTATTAGCTAGTAATCGTTGAATAGTTTAGATTTTCGTTTATTATTTCAGATACTTGTTTAATATAGATATTCGTTTACTAGTTTAGATATTCGTTTTAGAGGTAACATATTCGTTTTAGAGGTAAGATATTCGTTTTAGAGGTAAGAAATTCGTTTCGATAGTTTCAAATTCGCTTTGATAGTTTCAAGTTCGTTTAATTGATTAGGAAATCGTTTGAACTTGAAGACTTTCTTTTCAAATCGTTTTACCACTTTTTGTTCAAAGAAAAACGTTTAAAATCGTTTCATAACGTTTCAGCCTGACATCGCTTTAAATTGGTACGATTCATAAACGATTAAAATCATTTGGGAAACAAAAGAAATCGTGTAAATTCGTTGAAAAGTGGAACAATATTTGTACACGGTCCCTTATGCATTTTCGCTAAACGCTATATTTTCTGACTGATTTTTTTTTTCATTTTTCTCCTCGCATTGCTATCTAACTTTCATCATCAGGTAGGTCCATTCTGCATCTAGCTGCGTTTTTAATACTTGGGCAAAAGGCCGGTAAATTATGTATTCTGATATATTCAAGCTACGAAAAATATGATATAGGTGGAAATGAGTTAGATTCTGAGAGAAAGAATGATTCTGAGAGAGAGAGCATGGAGTAAGCAAGAGATATGGATCACCTCATTAACAAGCTGAAGACATTTAATCCCCATCTCTATGAGCCTGAACGAGAAGTAATGAGTACAATCGAGAGTGACACTTTTTCATCCAAAGACGAAAGTTACTAATGAAACTTGTTCTGAAGCTTGTAGAAGCAGCAGTTTAGATTGGTGTGAGTGTGAGGGCTACGAAATCGAAACAAGGGAAATTGATTGTTTCAATGAAAAATTTGATCAGGGAGACTTTCAGTCCATTATTGACAACAATTCTCAAAAGATCCCAAAATTTAGGGAATAATGTACAAACAAATTCGGTATAGCGTCTTCCTTCAGTAGTCTATGCGGCGCAAGTCCAATGATGAGTTTGTGCTAAAAATGAACCAGCTTTTGGTGGGGTTTTTTTCCCTTTGTATTTTGCACAATTCTCTTGAGTGTTTCGTCTTTAGGTAACTTGTACAAAGATACTTTCACTCTTCCTGGTACGTGAGTTGTTAGTACAGTTCACTGCTCCAAGGCACAGTGACACCCCCTTCTCACAAACCAAATGGGATTTTTCAATCAGTGGGGATAGAAAAATAAACTTAAACTCAACAGGGATTGATATTTCCATAGTTTTTATGGCTAGGGATTTCAATTCTTTTGTTTTCAAGTCAGAAAATTCAGTGGGAATTGGAAAAATAGCATAATATTTTGCAGCAAGGATTGGTTTATTTGATGGTTTGATTGGTTTATAACTCAGTGTGGACAAAAATTGAGAGATAATTTTCCACTGGGGACGACATTCTGGCCAATATTTCCAGTGGGAAGGGGTCCCAGTGGGTCTGTTAGAAAAGGGGGTGTATGATGGGAAGAAAAATAGATTTTACGTGTCTGAATCCTAAAACCAACTTCAACCAACTATAAAATTGGGATAAAATTAATTTAATCTATAATAATCTTGTATATAATAAATAGTTGACACAATATC
Organism: Clytia hemisphaerica; assembly: GCF_902728285.1. Classification (NCBI taxonomy): domain Eukaryota; kingdom Metazoa; phylum Cnidaria; class Hydrozoa; order Leptothecata; family Clytiidae; genus Clytia; species Clytia hemisphaerica. The sequence goes on along the minus strand of NW_027104211.1, from coordinate 96,229 downwards.
TTTGTTTCAAACTCAGAGTTTCATGGTGCACAGGCACCAATCTTCAGTGAAATGAGATAACGTTAGAAAATAAAATACAATATGTTGTCTTCAAAAAATATTTATGACGTCACATTTGAACGTCATCAGCTGAAATTTTCGTCTGTGTCTACATTTGGCAATATTTTCTGATCTCTTATTCAGTAAGTTCTTGCCAGGATAGTTCGCAATCTCGAATTTCTCGGCAAGACACAAATTGCATCGTTTGGTATCTGGAGTAAATGCTTTGGAATTGCGAATGGTTCGCCAGGATACGGTTGGTTCGCCGTTTAGGTCTTTGATACGCCATACTTCAGCGGATAAAGCTGTGTTGTTGCGGTATCTTTCTAGGTTGAAGTTTGACTTGTGGCTGGTGAATCTTTTTTTAAACGTACTTTCACAAAGTCCAATGTATTTCCTCTCTCCGTAGTTTAGTAAATCGCTGGTGACTGTTGCTTCGTAAACCAGGCAGTTCTGCTGCATGGGACATAGCTGTCTCTGTGTACAGTCGTTTGTGTTTTTGTTGGTAGACAAAACTTTTTTGTTATGCATGTTGATTATCGATTTCATATTTGGCATACAACTGTAGCTGACCTTTATACTGTTCTTGTTAAAGATTCTATTGAATTTGTGACCTCTGGGGAAGTGCTTTTTGACAAGATTCAGGAATTGTCGACCGATATCTGTTGCAACGTTGTTATTGAACGGTTGATTGAACCATATGATGTTTCTTTTTCTGTTTTTACGTCGGCGATTGTTGTTTTGTTTTGTTTAGGCGTGTATTTCTCTTTTTTCTCAATTTTCTCTCAAAAGCCTCCATTATGTCACATACACAAATGGACTACATTAAATAAAAATCATTCTTTTTGTTGAATCAAGTATCCCTGATTCATTAAAACCAATAAAAAAACGAGGAGTCAAACTTTTACCGAACCATTCCTTTAATATCATAATACTACATGGTCACACTGGGTCACACTTTCTCTAAAGAAGTCTCACTTACATATTCACTTCAGGTAAGGCTTTAAACAAAATCAAATCCTTTTTGAATTGTGGCGTTGGGTTTTGTTGGCTGGGAGGTAAATCTGATGAAAGGTTTTTCGGTTTTTCACCTGATTCATTCAAAAAAGTTTGAAGGTTAAAATTTTCATTTTTAAGAGTGTGGTTACTAGTTTGAGCCCCAAAACAATAGTATTTTCAATACTATTTACAATACTACTACTGATAATACTATTTTCAATACTCTTTATCCAGAAAAAAGGCAAAGAAAAACCAAAAAAATAAGCAAAAAGAAATCAAAAATTGTTTTAATTTCTGACGTCAAAAATGAACTTTTCCTTTAAAAAACTGACGTTACAATGAATTATCTTAACCATAGGCAACTCTGTGAAATGTAGTTCCCTTGCATGGGAAAAGAACCAATTGCATTGTGCAAAATTGTTCCCTAAAGTCTGTGTCTATAATTTGCAGCGGAGACGAAAAAATTCGAATTAGATAGTGGTTTTGTGCTCGTCGAAAAAGATCATCTAGAGTGGAATATCATTTAAAAAAGAAAAAAAATTAAAAAATGGAAAAACAAAGTTAAAAAATGAAGAAGAAGAAAATGAACTTCTTGTAGAAAAATGCTATGATTTTCATTTTTATATCAGAAATTCTTCAATCTTGGAACGTCCTAAATGTGAAAAAAAATCGAAAAACATTCATTCAGTCAAAAAATACAGCTTAAACTTTGCCCTGGTTGACTTAAAAAGGGCTCTTTTTTGTTAATTTTCAATGGTTTTTTAAAGTCAATCAATGATGACCTTTGTACTATATCTTTTGATGGAGTAAATTTCTTAGAAGAATGTTTTCACATTATTAATCAACCAGTCACTTGTGTGAAAATGATGATTATATCACAATTATTGAAAAGGTTGATTTTCTTCTTCCTCATTTTCTTATCTTTTTTGAATGTTTTCTTTTTATCTTGATATTCCACTCCTGTTTCTTTTCAACAAGCACAAAACCGCTATCTAATTTGAATTTTATCAAAAGTTATAGCTTTTATTGTCTCCACTGCAAATTATATAGAGATAGACTTTAGCCGGTCATCTTTCAAATGAAATAAAAGATTTCAGATGATTATTAAATTGCTGCTGCATCATCAAAAATATTGATATTCTTCAGGTATATGGTTGTGATATATTTTGGAATCTTTGGAAGAATATCTTTCATTTGAGCCATAATAGAGCTTCTAATTTTCAATTTCATTTTCAAGCCCCAGCGAAAGTGATGATATCACATGGGAACAAGCAAAAAAATTTCCCAGCACTCATTTTTTGGGTCAGTTGCAAACGTTGGGTACCCAATTTAGCATCCAAATTTGGCTACCTTCTTGGATACTAGAATAGTGGTGAATCAGCACTTAAAATATTGTAATTTTCACACACAGAAAAATTTTGGATTGAGAAATCCAGAAAATATCAATAAATGTGACTCCCCAAGCGATTTGAAATACACAAAAGTTCGATCGGCTCAAGCGGGTAAAAGACCAGTCTCATAGCGGGCAAAGTGAAATTTCAAGCGGCCTAACATTTTAGCATGAAGCGGCCAATGGAATTTTTCCAAGAACAACCTCAAGGCCTCTATTAGAGACTCTTTCTTGATCGAGAAACCGACCAAGCGGCCAGAGAGGCCTTTGAGCGGTTGAAAGACCATTATAAATGTTTGCCGGTGACCGACAAAAACAAAAATAAACAGAAAAGTATATTTTGCAGAACAATTTAACCACAAGAATGAAGGAAGCAATCTAGAATTCGGTTCATTCCTAAAATTATCTTTTTACAATTCTGCTGATTGTTGCAAAAAAAACATTAACCAAATCGGTAAGTACATATTGCAGATCGACCCATTTTTCAATTCAACCATGGAAAAGAAGAATTCGGCTTATTCCTGAAAATATCACCAGCTTGAAGAAGGAAAGTTTTAAAGTAAGAAGTTTCTTTTTCAAGCATGAGTGAAATGGAGGAAGACGTCCCTGCTGTCTGTACCTGACACCCTGGCTGAAAAAATCTTTCTTTGTTCCAAATGTACTTGAAAATGTAAGTAAATTGAAAAACAAAACTAATGGCTGCTAAGGGTTGCTGTTAGCGGCTTAAAGCTTACTATGTGGCCGCTTCACTGTGGCCGCTTTTAATAAGCAGCCTCGCATCAGCCTTCTTCAATATCCAAGCAGCCCAAACGGGTCAAAGACCGAGTAGAGGCCAAAAAAGAACGGTCTTTTTACCGATCGGACTTTTATGTACTTCAAATCGCTTGGGGAGTCACAAATATACACTAGGTACCAAAATTGACTTAAAATAAAGGAGTTCTTTAACTAAAATTTACAGGAGATTCCCCCTGTTCGCCCTGGGCTGACTTAGATCCATGATGCTTTGTGGCCTTGAAAATTAACGGACTGAAATCGCTGACCACTAACTACTGTGTAAAGGAAAATGATATCTTGTGATTAATAATTACAAACTTCAGCAAACTCACCCCTCAAAATTGTAATGGTAAATGTGACTTTTAATTCAAAGAATTGGGTCAATTAAGCTGAAAGTGTGCTTTTTTTTACTCGGAATGTTGATTGGAAGGGTAGACTGGGAATCCAGTCGCTTATAACGTTTTTGTTGAAAGCGGGAAATTTTTATGTCGGGATATGGTTAAAATAAACGACTGGGCTAAGGTGGTTTCCGTAGCTTACGGGAGTTCCAGCAGGGCCCGCAGATTTCTGCGGGGTGAGAAAACAATCATATACAAAAAAATATATAAACAAATAAAAATTTCAGCCAATGAGAATTTCTAAGTGAAAGAAAATAAACAAAAACAAATCAAACCAACAAGACCCCCTGAAAATGTTATCCAAAAACATGAAAAAAGAGAATTTTTACGAAAAGTTTGTTGTGCACAAAATATTCTAGACGACTATATTGATGCTCCTGTCAAGTTTTCTACTTCCTATTTTTTACTGAGTTAAGTCGTCTAGCATGCTAGACTATTGGAAGGGCAAATATTTTCATTTAAGCTTCCAAATTGTTGAAAAAGCTGTATAAAATGTTGTCTGTAAAATATTTTTGAGGTCAAAACAATCTCTCTCGAAAAGTTTTTTATAATGACTGGACAATGAATACTAGCAACTATGTGCTACTTACTTTGAAAAGTATTGGAAACACAAAAATTTCACCATACCATCTTTGTGCAGAATTTTCTCCAAGAGATGTTTAAAAGAAGGTGACATACACAAATTCACTCTTAAACAAGACTCTGACAGCCCAAGCTGCTCAATCACAAAAAAGAAAAATACGATCGCTTTGTTTCTTTTGTAAATTAAAAGGATAACTTTAACACCAGAACACCAAAAGGAACAGAAAATGCTTATTAGTAAATTACTTTCATTCCTCAATGATGACACATTTTATCTTTGCTTCTCAAGGAAAAAGACTCGCTGTCTGAGAGGTTTGTTATTTACATCTAAAAGAAATGGTTGTACCAAACCAATAGGAGCCTTGATAAAATCTTACTTTGACAGTTGATTTCTTGAAGATTTTTTATATACCGTTTTCTTTTTCAACCATTTTTCCTATTAAATATCTGTTTTATGTTTTAGCAACAAACTGAATCACCTGAGAAGAAACAAGACAAAACTGAGGAGACTCCTGTACAGAAAGTTGAAATAAAGTCTGCACCTGTTGATCAGGTTGATAGTACTCCAAAAGAAAAAGACATTAAACAAGAAACTAGTGAAGTATCAAGCACGCAGGAAGTGCAAGATACTAAAAAAGAAGTTCAGAAACCAGTTGAAGAAAAAACTGAATCTAATGAACCCATATCAGAGACAAAAATTGAAGAGACAGTTCCTGAAACGACAGTTCCTGAAACTCCAAAAACAGAAGAGGTTAAAACAGAAGCCTCAGAAATAAAGACTGAAGCAAAGGTAGAACCTGTACAAGAGCCAGTTAAAAAGATTGAAGCATCTCTCAATAACACTGAACCAGAAGCAACAGATGAACCTATCGTCAATGGTCACGATGAAAATAAATCTGCTTTTCAAGGTGAGTTGATTATCGATTTCAATTTAGTCCTCAATCTCTTTTAGAAAATACTATGTATTAACAATTCTTGGAAATGCTCTCTCAAAAGCTTATCATAATTCTTACCAAATAACACTTTTAGGTTCCAAATAAACAGGGGGAGGGGTTTGAGTAAACAGGGGAGGCCTAATTACCAGGGGGGTTGGAAATTGTACTTGGAAAAACCCAAAAATCAGGCTATTTAGAGCAGAATAAGGGACCTTCTCTTTGAAAGCTGAAAAAATTATCAAAAAGCTTTAAGTGGACCCCAGGCTAGGGGGGTTGGAAAATTTTCGAGAAATTAGCAAGCGGGGGGGGGGCATTTATTTGTAACCTATGAGTAAACAGGAATCTGGAATAAATGGGATAGTTAGAAAAGAAAAGAAAGAATTAACTTTCAAAAGAAATTCAAAAAATTAGTATGAAGTGCATGTTTTAAAGTCACTGATGAGGTATATCAGGGTGGTACTTCTGCCTACCGACCTTGCCACTTCTTGTGGCTTTATTAAGGTCCTAAAATTTGAATGATTGTTTGCTCTTGTGTTTAATTTTGTTTTTTGTTGTCCACTTGAAAGATTAAATCATTTTTATTAGCTCCTGGTGGCTGGGTTTTCATATAAAATTGTCATTTGTCATTATCATATATGGTTTGATGTAAAAAGGACTGTCTAGAAGTGGTTGATGTTGAAGTCAATAATCTCCAGCTTGTAATAAATTACTTCCATTCCTCAATGATGACACATTTTATCTTTGCTTCTCAAGGAAAAAGACTCGCTGTCTGAGAGGTTAATTAGTTAATTCTGAAAAAAAAAAACGATGTAGGACAACGCTCATAATAAGAAGCTAAATATTGATCAGGAAATGATGAGAAGTTGATTCCAAATTTTAAAAACATTTAACTTATAAATCAAAAGCTTGAATTATAACATTTCTTGGTTTTGCTCTTGATCAGGAAGAAAATAAACAAACAAGCTTTTCAAAGGTTGTCTTCGTGAGTTTACATTTCAGTGAAATATTTAAACGTTATTTGTATTTATATTATCCTTTCAATGTTTTGGTTTGATCTGATTAATCTGAGGTTAATAACAACAGAAAGGAATTTTGTTATCATAGTCCACAAAACGACAGCTATTTCAAACATGAGCATTTCATAGCTTTCCTTTTTTTCTTACATAATTTAAAAAAGCACACTCATCATGTTAAGTAGAAAAGTATGGTCAATTTTTAAAAGTGTTTTTATTTTTGTTGAAGTAATTGTGTTTGGTTGGTGAGTAAGGATGTTTCTTATGTTATTAATTTTCTTAATAATTCAAGTATTCTATTTAAGACTTCTCTATCCTAGGAATAACTCAGATGCCCTAAAGCAAAGCTATTTTAAAAGGTAATGTTTCATATAGATTTAAGACTTTCGTAATGATAAACTCTGAATTTCTACCATACAGTGGCCAAGAAGAAGAGCAACAAGAAGAGGCTAAAAGAATTGGATGCAAAACAAGATAGCACTGATATTCTCAGCGCTTTCACTGATGCTCCAAAGAAAGAAGATCCGCAGCCTGTGGTTGAGCCACCAGCACCTCAGCAACCCAAAGAAGACCCTACATGGGAAGATAAGGTACTTACACCACTATTTCCATTAAGATGGATAACTGTTTCTACATTATCAAGCGAAATGATGACAATTTTTTTCTTTGTTTCTCAAGGAAAAAGACTCTCTGTCTGATGGTTTGGGATTTGCAAATCCTTCAGCTTTTTATGTTGATATGGTTGACTTGATGTCTGTCCGAGATCTTTATGAATGATGATCTGATTTTGAATGAGAAATATACTTATATAGTATATATAGTGAAAATTCCGAATGAATGTCACTATGAGAGTGGGGTTTTCAGGGCATTGGTATGAAAAATGTTTAATATTGCTCACTCTTGTAGGGACTTTAAAGCCATTGGAAAACTTTAATTTAAAGAAAAGCTCGAGTGGAATTAAGGACATTTAGATAACTTAAGATTGAGATGTAAATATTTTGTTTTAAAAACACTTGACATTGCAAAATGAAGGATCTACTTCCTACTTGGAAATAGACATGAGGTCGTTGTTATAATTTATCAAGGGAGGGGTAAAAAAGTGTTTTAAATGTTTTAATTTTGAGCAAATGATGACAATTTTTGTCTTTGTTTTTCAAGGAAAAAGACTCGCTGTCTGATGTGATTTTCTTTTATATGGATATGGTACTCATAAAGGCTGGATGTAAAATGTTAGTTTACCATCACCCAACCCTAAGGTGGGTTGGTTGGATGGCCAAAGAGATTAAACATATTTATAAACACTAAATATAATCTTTTTTACAGGAGAAGACGATCGAAAAAGAGGTGATTCGTAATGAAGACAGTGAAGAACCAGAAGCTATTAAACCTCAACAACCAAGAGTTGAAAAAACCACCATCGTTTCCACCGAAGGTATGTTGGAGTTTAAAAGAAAATGTCGTGCTTAATTTTAGTGTTTTTGTATTAAACCCATTGAAACTCATTGAAAAGTAATGTACAAAACACTTGACATTGCAAAATGAAGGATCTACTTCCTACTTGGAAATAGACATGAGGTCGTTGTTATAATTTATCAAGGGAGGGGTAAAAAAGTGTTTTAAATTTTTTCTATCGTTTGGCTTCAAAGGAAAAGCTTCTGAAAAGAAAAGGTAACAAAGGTTTAACCTTTTCTTATGTTATTTGTAAAGTTTGAAAAAACATTGCATAATTTAATGACCTTTGAGCAACCTTTAAATCTCCGGAATCTCGTGCTAATCAGTTACATCTATTGTACAAGGGCAACTTAAGAAAAATAAGAACCTCAGCCTCAAATAGGTCATTTTTACTCGAAACCAATTCCTTATTCCTTTTTCAAAGGAAAGCAGACATCTAGTATTTGTCCCTGTGTCCCATCTTATTGCGGTTTCAAGGGATTTCGAACAATAATTATCTTCTCTGACTTTTGACTAAATCCCTCCAGCATCCTTTCAGAATTAAAAATAATTTAAAATCTGTACAATGATTCTATTATGTTTGTAATAGCTAAGTACTAAATTTACAAAGTCCAAATTTGCAATCATTTTTAGGCGAAGACGAAGACGAAGAAAAGTTACAATACGATCGAGATTTCTTACTGAAATTCCAATTCAACCCAATTTGCACCTCAAAACCAGCCAACTTACCAAACATTGATATCGTTCTTGATACTGCTCATCAACCAACGAAACCTTTAGTTCCTGGTCAAAGGTATTTTTTTTCATGTTTAGAATGAATCCTACAAGCCTATGTTTTTTAGCAGTTACATTGTCTTGAATGCCTGAATGATGTAAACGGTGCTTTTACGAGATATCGTCTCCATCTTGTTCTCATTTCTGCTTTCTTGGAATTTTTAAGTATAGAATGAATATTTTCGGATTGTGCTTTGTACACTGTCTTTAACTACCAACAATTAGTTAAAATATTTTATAGTTTGATTATTTTTTTAGACCATTGTCAACCTAAATGTTGGTTAATTGAGTTAAAATTTATTTTCAGGTTTACTAACAATGATTTTATGCCAAACTTTATGCGACAATCCAGTGGAGGTCGATCCTCTGGTGGTGGTCGTTCATCAAAGAGTGACAGAAGAGGTCCACCATCAATGGGAGGAAAACCTCAAAAGATCATTCAATTGCCACAATTTGAAAAACTGGAATTAAAGCGATCAGAAAATGCTTGGGTCCGACCTAGTGACCAAGACAAAGACTTACCTGAAGAATTGAAAGTTATGAAGGTCAGTGTTTACAATGATATTCTTTATGTATATTGATTATAAAGGCTGGTCACTTTTAGGATAATCAAATTGAAATTATTTTTCAGAAAATTTCTCAAATTTTGTTAACTGGCAATCTGCTCTTTAGCGTGCATTTAAAAAAGAGAATCGTACCTAAAAATTTTCGATACACTCTTGAGCTCTACAATAATATTGTATAATTTGTATAATTTTTTAAAGTCAAAATCTTTGTGCCTTTGCAAAGATAGGTTCCCGTCTGTCTGTCTGTCTGTTGTAAAGTCTTATTTAGAAAGGAGGAAACTGTAAGATAACCTTATAAGGGTGGCAAATATTTTTAACCAGCATTCAGAGATAGGAGGAGACTTGTCTAGTTTAAATGATTTTATTAATTCTGACTTAAATTAGCTGACTTTTTTATTTTTTAGGAATTGGAACGTAACGTCCGTGCCATTTTGAATAAATTAACCCCGCAGAAGTTCAAAGAGCTTGTCGACAAAATGACCAATTTGAAAATCGATTCAGTGTCCAAGCTACAAATGGCTATTGATCTTATCTTTGAGAAAGCCATCAGTGAACCTGGATTTAGTGTTGCTTATGCCAACATGTGCAGAGTCTTAACTGATGCTGTGAGTTGAACATATCCATAAAATTTATTTTCTAGAAACTAAATGATGACAAAATTTGTCTTTGTTTCTCAAGGAAAAAGACTCGCTGTCTGATGGTTACTTTAATTAAAACAAGACGACTTAAAGTCGAAAATTTCGCATAATATTTGAACATAAACGATCAGCATTATATATTTTGAATGAAGCGTTACACAAAAAATACACATTGTATTACAGGTCGTAAATACCCTGTTTTCTTATGAAAAATCTCAATCCATTAAGAACAAAAAGATTCCTAAAAAAATGCGACTAAAAAATTCCTTTTTATATATAAGCGTAAAAAAAATTTTCAATTCAGAAGAATAATTCAGAGAACTGTAATAAACTTGAGAAAATGAATTTTAAAATTCTTTGAAAATGAAGAAGAAAAAAAGAACTTTTCATTCTTTGATGCCAGAAACTTCATTTTGTGCTTCACTTGGGCAAAGTTTATATCAACTTCTTTCTATAAACAGTAGAATTTTCTAAAATTGAGAAAATGGCTTGTCAGAAAAATCTGTTCCAAAGTATACTATCTTCACTTTTTGATATGAATGATGGCGCACCACCATCAAAATCATAGGCAAAAAACAGTTGAGTTGTTGAGCTCCAGCTTCTGGACTAGAAAATGGCAGGGTAAAAACTAGCCAACTTTATAAGCTTTAAAGAAATGATACTACTTGAGATTAAAATTTGGCTATTTTTGCCAAAAATTTCCAAAATCTCAATGCAATAATCCATACTGTATGAAAATATATTAAGAAAAGCTTGTAACTTAAGGATACAGACTTTGGTCGAGATTTATTTACCACTGTCACTCAAATTTTCCCACCAGATACAAATTGACTTAAACATCACTTATAAAGTAATACATTTATTCTTCTGATGATGTAATAGACCTTTAAGATTATTTATTTAACTATTTCTAGGTTGACTGTAAACCTTACAAAATCATAAAATAAATGTGTACACACAAGTGAAAGTAGTATATACGTGCTAAAAACAGTAAAAGAATCAATATTATACGTAATCGATTAATGGCCCTTCAAGCAAATCACAACAATGACTCCTTTGTACCGTCAACTGCTCTAACTTGGGACGATTGGTCGAAACATGGGACTGTTGCATATCTGGTCTGTATTTTCACTTACTGTAAAATCGAAAGAGAAATCCTGTATTTTTTAATACGCAGTTCCTTAACTCAAATCAAATGACTTTGGAGGTTTGGTGAAATGGTGGCTAAATTGCTGTACCATGTTTTGTCAGATAGTCCTAAGTTAGAGCAGTTGACGGTAACTATTTAAACTGCATCCCATTAAACAAACCCTCCCCAATCTCTTGCTGGTTATCCCGTGAAAAATATATAGGGGAAAGATTCCAGAAAAGCAACAAGAATCTTAGTACCGAAATGGGAATCTTATACAAAACAACGGTACCACTGGAGTTTTTTATATATCAAAATGAAAATCCAGATTAGCAAAAGGTGTATCAAGATCAGTGAAGTTTAATTGCAGCTCGATTAGTTTGATTTGTTACCTTGTTGCTAATTCTTTTTACATTCCGACGATTGATTAGCAGACGCCCACGCTAAGCCATAAAGAGCAGGCTAATATCTATCATCCTATTGGGGAGGAAAAGCTAGAAAAACTCACTTACCAAACCCATCGAACACCAATCAAACTTCATCGGACACCAATATGACAGTTCGATTACGAAAATGATCGCTGAATTTCAATTAACTTGATTTCTAAAAAATACTTCCTAAAACTGACTGTTTGTCACAAGTGGTTTCACTATTAACACATTACTATCTGGTGAAAAAAGGAAAATAAGATCATACCTGCGCTGTTTGTAGTTTTAGTGAAGAAGAGGCAGGGTTTTATGTTGTTGTTGTGAAAAAGTAACTCTTTTTATTCTACTGAGCATTATCAATTTATTGGTGCATTCAGTAGCTACACAAACATAAAATACTTAGTAGTAAACGAATAATAAACCTCTTTAAATACTCTACAAAATATCAAAAGCAGCCATTTTTAATGATTAAAAAGTTTTCACGATGAATGTTTACAAAAATGTAGAAAGTTATGGAGCCGCACGCTCCAAACTGTGGAGCTAATAATACAGTCGTCAAAAAGCCTTGATGTAATTTATTATCTCCTCAGTTATCAGACCACTATAAAAACGCGCGAAAATCGTCCGTGGCTAAACGAACGTGTAAAGTGTAAGTTAAATTTAGTAAGTTCGTCCACCGTATCGAGTACTTTCGTTTTCTAATTTTTTTTCCGATGACACCGCCGCCGCCGCAGAAAGGCTATCGTAATACTTTCGCTAAGCGAAATTAAAAAACGTTGCCTTTATTATGATCTATTCTTTAAAATATGTTCAAGCTGATTCAAGATATACTATTCAAGTTCGATCCTTCCCTTCCACCATCTAAGGGAGCTCTTTCAATTAAGGATTTTTACATGCAAGGTTTGATAACTGTATTTTCAAATGCCATTACTAAGAGAATTATATCAGCACTTTTTTCCACTTTAATCATACCTATTTCTGAATTTATTTCTTATCCTCACTTTACACTAGTTCAAATCCGTTCCTGGTGACAAATCCAACACAAATTTCCGAAAGATTCTTCTCAATAAATGTCAAAAAGAATTTGAAAAAGAAAAACAAGACGATATACAGATGGAACAAGACAGAAGCAAAACATTCGATACCGTAAGTTCATCCAGAGGGGGTAATAAAACTTTTGAAGAAAATTTTTTTTTAGAAAAGTCCATACCAAATAAAATCTTTGTCATAATAAAAAAATTGTGAATGTTCTTTAATACAAAAATAAACTTATTTATCTTGAAAAGCAGCAAATTGCCAATTCTATTGGACGAGGATCCCGTCAATACTATTTGCTTACATTTGATTTCAAATAAAGCTACTAGTGGTATCCGAGAATTTCCTTTTTCAATTCAAATTTAGACAGATGATGTATAAAACTGAAAATTTTCCTGGCAATATAATTCTTTTTTTTTATTATTATCATTCTTCTCTTTTTTTTGTGTGTGTGTCGCCATAAAACAAATTTGATAATTTTTCATAATAATTTTGAACTCGATTATCTACTACTAAATGCTTGTTTTGCTTGTAACTGATGATGGTATTTTAATTACATAACTAGGAAAAAGAAATGAAAGAATGGAAAGAAGAATTAGATTATAAAGAAATGATAAATCGTAGACGTACTCTTGGAAACATTCGTTTTATTGGTGAATTATTTAAACTCAAGGTAAGAAAGTTTCAGCCGAAAAAGTAAGTAAGGAGGAGAAGCGGAAAATGGATGTTACTCAACCTACTCGTATCTGTTTTGAACTCCAAGTGAAATATCTGAAGTGGTAGTAGCTTTCTGGTACAACACTTAACTCTTATTTCGTTTAGCTAAATCTCGCCCTGATATTTTGTCTAAAAACCTTGAGCATCCTGGAGGCTTTAAAGTCTTAAAATTGCACCTTAATGGTTGAGAAAATATTATTCCCTCTTTCCTTTTAGATGATTTCTGAGAAAATCATGCACGAATGTATTTTGAAACTGATCAGAGTTTCTAAACCTGATTCAATGGAGGACCATTTAGAATGTCTTTGTAAATTACTTAGTACTGTTGGAAAACAACTTGATCACGAAGAAGCTAAGGTAAATATATTTAATTTTTTTTCCATTTTGGAGCCTTCCTGGTTTTAATTTTATGCATCTATTGTAATACTTGTTCAAAAATCTCTTAGATCGCTTTATACTTTTTGGCATCATAGCATGGAACATTTTGACGCTCGTAGAATATTCACATTACTCCACTTTTGCACATATAACACATTAATTCCTTCCCTTATCATTTTGTCACTTTCATAATGAAATCTTATACCAGATATTTATCATATATTTCGCGGATTTATCAAAAAACCGCGAAAATATGTTCCGCTAAAATTTCTTCCCTTAAGGCACTAAATTAAAATGTGAATAGAAATATTGATCGTTCTTTTTTTTTTTACCTTTTCAGCCACGTATGGACCAATACTTCCAACAAATAGAGAAAATCATCGAAAAGAAAAAGATCTCATCTAGGATAAAATTCGCATTGAAAGATGTCATCGATCTCAGGGCGAACCACTGGGTACCACGAAGAGATGAAGGAAATCCAAAAACTATTGATCAAATTGCCCGTGAAGCACAACAAAAAGCCAAAGAAGAAGAAATGTATAGACAACAAGAAAAATTGAAACCAAGAGAACCACGCGGCCGTGTTGGTACGTATCTGTTTCAATCAGTTCTGATGCCATAGCCTTCCACCGAAAACATGCAATATTTCTGTCAACTTTTTACTGCCGGTATTCTCAGGGAATTTTGATTACATTTGTACAGTAATTAGTTGCGCTGAATTTCCTGTTTGACTTTTTCCACGATCTCAACTAGTCATCAAACCTCTTCTATCTTGATTCAATCTATATTCCAGGAGGACGTGACAGCCCATCTGTGCGCAATCCTACCTCCGCTGATGGGTGGACTAATGTACCTTCAAAAGCCACAAGAGGTTTCGGACCAACAGTTGATGCTAGCAAATTCAAAATTCAAAAGGTTAAAAATTACAAATTGTTACAGATTGTTATGAATATTTTGAACACCTTGCATTGAAAGTTGAAGTTGTTGCATTGTGTTTTTGAATTTAACGTATGTACGGTTTTATTCCTTCGAATTGAAAGAAAATAGCAGAAGATGGCAGGTATCGTTGGGTTTGTCGTTTCCTATCTAACAAGCGCAAACCAACAGGTAAATGGTGTTTTTATCAGGGACATGTCTGCAGACAACTTGCACATTTATATCATATGTATCACATTGATATCTCTCATTGATAAGACTTGTTGAAATTGTTTCTTCTTTATTTAGAAAAATGATTCGAGTGATATTTCCTTGGGACCTGGCGGCCGACCAGGAGCTTGGTCTAAAGGAGCCAGTGGTGGGTCGTCAAGCCGATCAGGTTCTGGATCGAACACACCTACAAACGAAATTGAACAAAAAGGAAACCGATTCGATTTACTTTCTGGTTCATCAGACACTCCAGCACCTTTGGATAACAGACGAGGAGGGTAAGCCTCAATTGTACTTTGTTTGTTTTAAAGTCTTTTACAACTTCATCTGCTTTGTCAATGGTCACGTAGATTTAATCTGTTTTCCATACCATCACTCAACTATGTATTACTATCCAAAAACGGATATTCATGCTGACTTTTAATTCTATATAATTCAAATCTAGGCTGCGTGAACTTCTTTCAAAAACGACTACAATTCATTTTTTCAGTTCTAGGCCGAACTCTGGAATGAGAAAGACTAGCCAAGGAACCGGTAGACGAGGTGACGAAAGAAACGCTGCTTTACGTGCTGTTCGGGACTTGACTTCAGGTAGCAACAGCCGCAACCAATCACCGAGTAGAGCTGGCGATTCTGCTATCAATAGCCCTGTCTCAGGATCACAAACACCTGTTGAAGCTTCTCTCTCACCAACTTCGCCACCTGCAGTTGATGAAGATAAGATGAGGAAGAAAACCAAATCGACTATCGAGGAATTCTTTGGTGTTCTCGATTACAAGGTATACTAGTAGTTTATAAATAACTGTAGACAAGTGAACCTCTAGCAACGCAGATCACATTCTTTTAACGCGAGGTTTATCCAAAAAATTGTTTTGATCTATACAAACTACAGGTCGCTATTAGTCATTCTAATTTAGTTTTTGTTCTCTCTTATGTAATCAGGAAGCAATGTTGTGCCTCAAGGAATTGGATGCTCCGCACCTTCACTGGGCTTTTGTCGAAGAGGCTATTGTTATTGCATCTGAAATGAAACCGCAAAACAGAGTCAATGCTGGAAAACTCTTCTGTAGAATGGTTAAGGACAACCTCATCAAATTCGCCGAATTTCAGAAAGGGTAAGCCTTATCTGAATTACCTTCACGCAGTTACATTTTACTTTCGTTCTTGATGTTTGTCCCTCCTTTGATTACCAACTGAGTGGTCATCACTATCTGTTTCTACATAAGGAAATATACCAGCGCTGCAGAATGCCCACATGGATAATAGAACCAAAGCTAGTTACTTATTATTTTTCTAACTTTAGAATGAGTTCAGTTATTGAAATAGCACCTGATATGGCTGTCGATATTCCACGATTTTATGCTTATATGGGTGAAATTCTTGGCCCTATGATCGCTGAACCTTCTGTTTTACCCCTTCAAGAGATGAAGAAATTGCTGGAACCTCTGGTCTATAACAGCAAAGCTGGTGTTATTCTTGCTGAAGCTTTGAATACTGGTTGTAAAGAAATTGCGGTAATTTGATAGATTCTCCTTTTTCTTTAATTTGAAACGAGTTGCTCAATAAGTTAATCACCAGTTATCTAGGTTGCATTGCATTCCATTATCTGATATTCCGATGATGGATTGGCGGCCCGCCCACGCTAAAGCTCTAAAGGAGCGGCCCAATTTTCTATCGGAGAGGAATGATAGTCGGCCTTTGATGTGCCGCACCCTCAGTCGGGCTCAACAGCCCTTGGGCGTAAACCTATAAATATTTCGGTTTGACCCGCCAATCCCTGAAAACGAGGGCTGGGTTACCAGACCTCCCGCTGCAAAATTCTTGACGCGGTCTCGCAAAATTACGTAATGTAAACCTTCCAGATGTTGAAAATTTTCCCGACCTTCAGAGCTTTATAGCGTGTCGGATGAAAATTTCTCCATCTGGGTGCCAGATAATGCATTCCATTGATTTTGTCTTTAATTTCTGTTTCAGGACGAGCAAACGATTGCTGGAATCTGGAAAGAATCTGGTTTGTCTTGGAGCTCATTATTAGAGTCTGGCAGAAATATCGATGAATTTGTTCAAGACCACGTATGTTTTTATTTTTATATTTTGAATATTTCTGTTACTCGTGTGTTTCGTGTGTTACAGACATATAAATATATCATATCAAAGGAAAGCGTTCACTTCAAAAGTGCACTATTACCCTGAATCAAGCCTTGATTCTTCATTCTTGGTTCTTGGCTGAAGTTTTCCTTTGAACCGCCTGGGCTTTGCACTATAATTTGGTTCACAGCGATGTAAAATTTAATTATGTTTTAGAAATTGCAATATTTGATGAAAACATCCTCGTCGTCTTCAACAAGTCATGCAAGTCAAATCCAACAAGAATTACTTCTAATGTTGAACACAAAGAACAATGAAGACAAAGTTATCGCCTTTATTGATGTATGTAATTAATACCCCCACCTTTTCTTTCGAGCTGGAACTTCTTGTAGCGACAGTATGAACATGGTCACTATCATCTCATGTTCATATTGATTAATATTTTTAATAAGCATATGGTCAGACCATTCGATTCGGAAAATCAATAGATTTATGCTTTTAGTGATAAAGACACATTTTGAATGTAGTACAGTCTAATGCCAGTATCAGTCGTACGATACTATATAGAAATGTATTTGCCGTGTTGCTATTTTATTTTGTAATTACTTTGTTTAGGAAAAAATCCCGTCCAAAGAACGTGCAACTCCAGAGTTCATTTGTACCTTGACAGATGCTGTTTGCAGGTCTTCTCTTACTGATGAAGGTATGTATGACGAGATGATTATCATGATTTAGTCTCTTCTGTTAACAGTGCCTCAATGTATTGTTAGATTCAAATGGGCTGTTAGTATATATGAGTTTAAACTGGTTTAAATGCAAGCATTAAGACAACAAAGATGACATCGTAGATTTGAGATAATACACCTGACCACGAATTAGAGAATGAATCAGAGATTCTTGTAAAGCTGAAGGTCTGTGAGTGGATCAATACTTTGGTTGTATCCTATGTGATACTGATTCTTGATGCAGAAATATTTAGATTATTTTATTTCTATCGTCTTTCACAGGATCTGAATGTAAGTGCAATAAGGAGGCGTTATCTGGTAAAAAGCGTATCTTACTCAAGTACATTGATGGAAACAAAATCTCGGAATTACACGCAGCTTTTGCCCTGCAAAGTTTGGCAACGGACTTGAACCATCCTAGAGGTAACTACCTTACAAACAGTATATACTGCTATCACATTATTTTTTGACATTCTTTATCGGTTTCAAATCGACCTTTTTTGGACCTACCCCGGTGGGGTAGAGGTCCTATAAATTAACCGATGTCCGTCCGTTCGTTCGTTCGTCTGTTCGTTCGTCCGTCTGTTACCAGCTTTTCTCAGGATTGGCTCATTAGTTTTTTTTGATTTTTGGCACAATGATGCAAAATGGTATTGCCCAAAATGTGACGGAGCCCGATTTTCGAAAAAAATTTATTTCCGGCCGAAAATGCCGGAAATATGCCGGAAAAACCGGTTTTTTGGCATTTTCTCAAGATTTCATCATTAGTTTTTTCTGATTTTTTGCACAAAGATGCGTATTAGCAATGCCCAAAACTTGGCCGAGTCCGATTTTTGAGAAAAAATTTTTTCCGATCGAAAATGCCGGAAATATGCCGGAAATCGCCATTTTTGCAGATTTTCATCGGACTTTTTCCTTATATTTCGTTGTTTTTTCACACAAAAACATTATTAATAGCAATGCCCACCATGAAGCATGGTTCAATCGTCAATAGAGCTGGGTTTTGAAGCCGGAACTTTCTAAAAATCGCCGGTGCAGCCCATTTTCGCCGGAAAAACGGTATTTCTTGATTTTCTCGAGCTGTACTTTAAATTTTTTTATGAAATTTTGCACACTGATGCAAAATGATAATACCTAAAATGTGACGGAGCCCTATTTTGGAAAATAAATTTTTCCGGCCGAAAATGCCGGAAATATGCCGGAAAAACAGGTTTTTTAGCATTTTCTCGAGATTTTATCATTAGTTTTTTTTGATTTTTTGCTCAAAGATGCGTATTAACAATGCCCAAAACATGGCCGTGTCCGATTTTTGAGAAAAAATTTTTTCCGGCCGAAAATACCGGAAATATGCCGGAAAAACTGTTTATTTGGCATTTTCTTGAGATTTTATCATTAGTTTTTTCTGATTTTTTGCTCAAAGATGCCTAATAACAATGCCCAAAACATGGCCGAGTCCGATTTTTGAGAAAAAATTTTTTCGGCCGAAAATGCCGAAAATGTGCCGGAAATCGCCGTTTTTACAGATTGGAATTGCTTTTTCCATACATTTCTTTGTTTTTTCACTTAAAAAAATTATTGATAACAATGCCACCATCAAGCATGATTCAAATGTCAATAAAACTTTTGCAATTTTGCAACCGGAACTTTCTATTTCTTTTTTCCCTAAATCCTCCCCCCCTCCATCAACAATCAATGATGACATTTAATGCATTTTCGCTAAGCGCTATATTTTCTTAATGATTGTTTTTCTCCTTATTGCTATCTAAGTTTCATCATCAGGTAGGTCCATTCAGCATGTTGCTTGTTTGTTTTGAAAGCATTATTTATAATCACGTGTTAAAAAACGGTCCCGTGACAATTAGGGACCATCCACATAGTACGCAGTGAAGGGGAGAGTGGGAGATTTAGCAAAAGCGTACGTCTATTGTTTGTATGACGTCATTTTCTATTGTTTTCTGTGTACAAGGGGAGGGATATCCAATATTTGGAAAAAATTTGTGTACGTACTATATGGATGTACAGTTGACGCTCTCTAATTCGATCTTCAAGGGGAATCGGATTTTCATCGAATAAGGGAGCGTCGTTTATGAGAGTTTCTTGTTGACGGGGAGTTTAAATTTCATCGAATAAGGGAGCCTATCGAATAGTAGAACGTTGAATTAGAGAGCGTCAACTGTATGTTAAATGTCTTCTCTTCCTTTACTTGCAGGATTATTATCGGCGTTTTTCGAGGAGTTTTATGACGCAGACCTAATATCGGAAGAGACATTTGACAGTTGGCAAATTAGTAAAGAATTGCCTGATGGAAAAGGGGTAGCATTAAGTGAAGTGAAGGATTTCTTGCATTGGTTGAAAAAAGCTGAAGAGGAGCAGAATGATGAAGAATCTGCTGCTCCCGTAACGAACTGATCATTTTCTGGAGATAACATTTGTTTGTTTTGTGCTTTTGACTACTTGGACGTCTAGGAAAGTTTTACAAGAAATTATTTTCACATGCTTTTATTTGAACAAAAAAATTCTTTAATAAATTTAATATTTTTATTGAATATTGTGTAGTTAGGAATTGATCATTAATGGCTGTTTGCTGTTTGCTATTCTACCGTTTCTCCGTTGGTCTACCAACACGAAGTTTTCCTGTCCATTTGGAAATGATTTATGATGATGATACTTCAAGGTGTCATAGACAAACCCTTTGCAATTTTTTCTATTGTAAATACAGTATTAATTATTATGAGATTTCAGCCAGTTGTCCAGTACCTTTCTTCTTTTCGACGAATCGGACATATCGTATCTTTTCTGTGCCTTTTTGTTTATTTGTTTATTTTTTTGTGCTCGTGTTTTTCCTTGTCAGAATTTTGCTCCTTTTTTGTTCGTTTTCTTGTTCCGTTTACAATAGCTTACAAAAAAGATTTCAGTTTTTTAAATTTATTTTTCGCATGCAAAATTTTTTAGAAAAGTTTAAATTAATTTGATAAACTATCATCAGTAGTGAAGGTCTTAGAAAAGTTCCGAATTATCGCAATGCTCCTTGCAAAATGAGTTTAATTTAGTCGTCTTGCTCATAGTTGCAGACCTATCATTCATGCCTTTGAATAGTCAGACTACATAACATATTTTATTTAAATATAGGTTTCTTTTCATGAGAACCATAGTATATTTATGGTATCATTATTATCATTTTTGCTCATGAAAACAACCAATGGGATATTGTATTTTTATAATATTTTCATCTCGATGAACGATTCACAAAAATCACGTATTTGCTGCGTGCTGTTGCGGCCCCATACGGTTAATCTATCTATGCGTGAATACATAATGCAGTACCATTTACACTTGATTCTGTTACTATTTTTATTTCTTGATTTTCCGTATATTTCACTCTTAAAAACTACCGTTTATACAGACAAAATCAGATCCTTACCGTGCAGATAGAATTTAGGTTTCCCAAATCATGGAATTATTATAAACACTGGATTAGCAACTGCCTGATTTTTTCCCGATTTCTCATGTTCAAGCCTTCCACCATAATGGTTAAAGTGATTTTTCATAGCATTTTAATTTTATTTCTCATCAAAACACACTTCCCGATTCCCAATTGAGACTTAAGTTCTCCTCCGAGATTCAAACTTATCTAGTCAATTACTTATTATACGTCGTTATGACGTTTTAAATTGCGAAAAAGATGCTATATAAGAAATTGAATATTGACACCAGGAAATTTTAAACTTGGACCTCAACAAATCCGACGTGCCACCAGAAGATTTTCATACCACAGTGAAGCTATGAGATTCGTAAGTACGTCTAATATAATATGTCAATCTCAGCTCTTCTCGGAGAAATATTAGAAAGATAATCCATCCCAATTAGCCTCCGTCTCAGAACGCGGTCAGAAAATTTTGCGGATAATTTCACAGCGAAAATGCATCCAGTGAAATGTGAGTAATGTATCATGATTCAAGTCGACTGACAAAATTATACACATAATACATGTTACAAGTTCTGCCTACGGATTCTCAAGCTCGGCTATAATAAAACTATTACATGTTAGTAGCAGACCCGACTGACCAATGCTATGTAGCAGGTTGAAACATGAGTTTCTGCTGGAAAGATGCAGTTTGTTTTCAAGTTAAATCTTCAAAATAAAACAAACTGTGTGGGTTTCTTTACTTCCAAACAACCTACCAATAGTTTTGGAACACTCCATAATAAAGGAAGATGGCTCTTCTTGTGGATTGGCTTTCTGATACCCCATATAAACACGATGTGACATGAAAGTGAAGAGACATGATTTGTTGGTTTTTGTTTGATTTGTTGACTCATATATCTCATGGCAAATGGGATAGCAAATGACTTTTCATGTATTGCTTGGCTCTACATATGATACCTCTAACTTTGAACACCTCCAGAATGTTGAAAAAAGCATTTTACGAGATAAGCTTCAATTATAATTTTCATGGAAATTTTTTTAATCAACAGATTTGGCTTGGCGTCAGTTTTGTTCAGTACTGGTTTTGTTTGGTTGATGTTTGGTATCGTGATCATTAAAAGCAATGAAATGCCACACAGTCACTCTACACATGATGCCTCCAACCATGATTGGTATCAGAATGTTGGGAAAAAAACATTTTACGGGAAATTGCTGATAGAAATTACATTGACTTGTTTTTACAATTTTGGCGGTGTGGGTTTAGTTGGTTGATAATGTTTACATGGGATGGTTTTCAAAAAACTGTTATATTGATTGTTGTTTGTTGGAATTGATTTCCAAAAAAAAAGAGAACCTTTTTTTGACAAATATACTTTATTTTTTTCATGAATCCAAAAAACCGTGTGGATAGTATGTCTTGTAGTAACCAATGCAGTGTCTGTTTTCAAATTTTGAAAGCTCTATACATACTGAATTGAAGCTCTGACTAGCTCTGTTTTTAAAATTTTGAGCCATGTTTTGTTCTTTGTTGCTATCAAAGATAGATTTTTAAATTGTCGTAATGTAAATTTATGGCAAAGTTTTAGTTTTTGAGTTTAGTTTATCAGTAGTACATACAGTAGTATTTTTTCAGTAATCCTTTCTTGTAAATATAGTAACATTTAACCAGACTCATTGCCCTCATTATATTCGAATTTGTATTTTTTTAGGACTGATTAGTACATATTTTTGAACACCAAAACAAAGCAAACAACATGCCAGTTCTTTTCTGGACAAATATATGTATACTTTATTGTGTGCTTTGAGTTCTATTTTAATCAACCCTCTCAACTGCTGATCTTTCAACCATCATTTAGGAGTATAGAATGGGCTTCCATAGTACCATTTTCTCCAAGAATTTTGTGCAAATTTTCAACAAATTAGACTTCTTGACTGTCCTTGTCCCTTATGTTAAAGTTGTTCTGATGGAGGACATTGCTATTTTTGGTAGCCTTCACATATCAATAAGGAGCTTTGGTGTAAATGTTTTTTCTGATGAAATCATACTAATCTGAAACTACTAGGCCTTTATGAACTTTCTAGAACAATAATCTTGCTCCAATCTTGAGAAACACTGGAAAAATAGGTTAGCATTCCCTGCCATAATTTCACAGATTCCCTCTGCTTTCTGCTTGAAAACGCTGTCGTATAGCCGAAAACGAAAGTGAAACTGTGAAAACGTCCGCAAATTCGGGCCCAGTCCTCTTCCGAGACGGAGGCTAATTTAGACTAGTAAACTAGTCGGTTATTACTTATAACCTTATAATAAAACTGTCAATCAAATAATGTAAACACTAATTAAATATTCAGCGCGCGTGAGAGAAAAGGAAAATAACCGACTAGAAGCTACTTCCAACGCCTTTTTTTCTTCACCTAAAATCGTAAGGAGAGACATACAGATTTCTGTATGTCTGACCCGTGCGGGATTGCATTTATTTTTCTTTCTGTTTATTGCGTTTTTAGAAATTCTCATTTATTTATATGTTCTCATGTTCAATGTTACTATGAAATATCATTTAGTCAAAAAAGTTGGATGGATTCTCAAAAACCTAAAAAAAGTTGTAAAATTAAACAACGTTTTTTGAGGGAAGTAGCTTCTAGTCGTTGAAATTCAGAAAAGAGACGCAACTTCACCCCTTCGATTCTTTTTATTTGGAGCTTGATTTTTTGTATATGGGTCTGTTTTCAACGACTAGTTTACTAGTCTAAGGCTAATTGAAAATTTCGGTCTGATGATGTTTTTCTCACACCAGATTTCAAATTGTATCTGCTTGGTATTCTAGCATTTATTTTCAAACTTTTGGCCAGCAAAAGTACAAATAGAAAAGTTTTTGACTCTTCGACGCACAACAAAGATTTTTGTTGTAGAGTTTTCCACAGGAAGACTACTTTCCTCAGATGGTTATTTTTAAGGGGCTTTAGAGGTTTACCGTACCCGTAAAAGAAAGGTATGTATGACCATTCAAGGATACTTTAAAAGCTAAAGTTTCAAGTCCGGAGGGTTAGAGAAGCAAAACTTTAACCCTTCCCAGGCAAGAGAAATTGAAGCTACTTATTTCCTATCCAGAACGCGCCGCAATCATGACGACGGACTGTATCTAGCGGTTCCTTTGTTTTGGGTTGGAGAACTACATTTTTTGAAATCTAGCGATAGATTGTAGTTTCAATCAAGCGTTTGTGTAGACGATGCTCTCGTCCGTTTAAAGGTCAGTAAACGCGGGAAAAAGTTCAGGCGTCAGGGTGGTTTACGGGAAAAAAGGGGTGGTAGAGTTTTGGAACACTGTAAACATCTCCGCCACTGCTTACTCCACCCGAATTTATCACGCCTCTTCTAAACTATTCCCTTTTTTAGTGATCTTGTGTAGACGATAGGATCATCTAGCATTTGTGTAAAAACACTACGTGAGGGCGTTTGATGGGAAATAAGTGGTTTTATTTCCCATCCAGGAGTCTCGCCCATTGAGTTTAAAGCCCGAAGGGCTAGAAGAGTTCAATCTCTAACCTTTCTCAGGCAAGAAAAAGTGAAGCCTTAAAAAATGCACTGCATTTTTGACGACAGATTGAAACTAGCAATTCCTTTGTTTACGATTGATATTTTTTTCGAAATTTACCGGTAAATTTTAGTTTCAATCTGTCATTTGTGTAAAAACCAAGGAGATTGACTTCTAGCCCTTCGGGCTTATACTTCATTGGTATATAAGTGGTTCTATTTCCCATCCAGGAGTCTCGCCTCTAGCCCATTGAGTTTCAAGCCGAAGGCTAGAGGTCAATCTCTTTGGTAGGATTTGAAGCCAACAAATCCTACCAAAGTTGCGCGGCCTTGAGCGACCCGCCTGGTTTTTACACAAATGACAGATTGATACTAAAACTTACCGCTTAATTTCGAAAAATATATCACTCGAAGACAAAGGAATTGCTAGATTCAATCCGTCATCAAAAATACGGCGCATATTTTAAGGCTTCAATTTTTCTTGCCTGAGAAAGGTTAGAGATTGACCTCTAGCCCTTCGGGCTAGAAACTCAATGCTCTAGCCCTTCGGGCTTTAAACTCAATGGTTCTGACCCTGCTAATCAGGTTACTTTGTGTCGGATATGGCCGTAGTGTGTATGTTGTACTCTTTTCTTCCTCGCTCCGCCCTCACAAAACACTTGTAACACCACCCACCACGGGCGGTATATTCCGCCATTATGTTTTTTTACCCGTCTCAGACCTCTAATTTAACCAATCAAATCGCTTTGTGTGCTTCTTTTCCGAGAACTACAATGTGTACAAATTTCAGTGTGGTGAGTGATAGAAAAACGATGGTTTTTTACAAAGTATCCAAGCAAAATAAGAATCATTTGTTGGTACAGGTAGTTGGTAGTGGCATGGGCTCTTCATTACAGTTTATTCATATTCCAACACCTTCAACAGTATCTTTCAATTATTTTCTGAAAGGAAACTTCAGCAATGGCAGTAGCTGCAAATTTCTACGATACGGGTGTTGTTTATGGTGACCAAAAGCAGCCTGGCAATGAAGAAATTGATTATGACTTTGAACTAGATGGGCAAAAAGTTGATGAATATTATTGTTTAATATGTTTCCTCCTACTGAGAGATATTGCGCAGATGCCTTGCAAACACATGCTTTGTAAGCATTGTCTAGATGACTGGGGAAAATAGTAAGCTCTTTTATTGGTCTTTTATTTATTAGGCCGTTCGTAAAAAATTGTTTGGTTCCTGTCACCCGACCGACCGTGATTTCTACTGAAAAATTATAGTCGGAGAGTCGGAAACCATTTTTCCTGACAGCTGAAACTCCACCATCACCCTCCATGTTTTTTTTTTGAGAGAAAGAGCACACGCTAATCTCGCCCAAAAAAACAATTCGAAACCCGTTAATTCTGTTTTTTCCCGATTTTCAAGTCCGATTTTTCATTGCGGACCATATCAGCCTAGACTAAAGGCCGGTCTCCACTTGCGCGCGCTGCAATCGCACTTTTTGGCTTCAATCCTTTTTGCTTGGAAAAAAGATTACGTCATAAAAATGTAGCGCGCGCACGAAAAAAAAGTTGAACACATTTCAACTTTTTTCAACCATTACGTCAGATCGCGCCAATGGAGTTGCTTCATTTTTCTTTTGACCAATAGCATGGAAGCTTTTCTCGAAAAGTGCGATTGAAGCGCGCGTAAGTGGAGATCGGCCTTAATGTTAATTTTTCTTTCAGAAAAAAGACTATAATTTGTTTACCTTTATTCCTGCAGCTTCCCAACATCCAAGCTCTCAAACATCACAAGCCAAATGAAATTACTTTCGATTTCCCGTAGAAATTATGCAATGAAAAATCCGGGGGTCGAAGAATGAAGACTTTTTATTTCCGAACAAGTTATCTTTGCTTATAATAACGAAATATTACTTTTCAATATATTTGCTAAATATAATGTTTGATTACAAAAATACTTTACACTGTATTTAAAGTTTGAAAAAGTCGATTCTACTATTCTACTTAGCTCTTTGTTTCCATGTCTAACCCCCGTCTCAAAAGAAGTCCCAGAATCCCGAGATTTTTGCAGTCGGGCGTTCAAAACAAAGGCGTTTTTATTTTCCGCCCACTTACGAATTTTTCTTTAATAATAGGCATTTAAAATATCAAATTTAAAAATAATAGTATAAAACCTTAATTTCTACCGTATAGTATTTCTTCTAGAACGAAAAAACAAAATACATTAGAAAAAAAAAGAATTTACGAGTGTTATCAAGCCACCCAAAATGAACTTTCATTTGTCCGCGTCATCGAATTGTTGTATACGTCACGATCTATTGTCAACCATTGTCCAATCCCGTAAGCGATTGAAGTGCCGTCAGTAATAATCTGAGAAGAGATACAATAACATTATGACATCACACAAATAAATTACGCCGGGAAAGTCCGCGAGGACAACATGCGGTCTTAACATTTTTCCCTCGCAAGTTTGGGGGGAAAACGAAAGTACTCTATATTTTACGTATGGGGAAGTGTAAGAAAGATTTACAAAATAGAAAAGTTTCGTTTTGGGGTAAAGAATCAGTATTGTGAATTTAAGCGAGTTTCTATTTTGCAATTTTTCTACAGAGCCAAATAAAGATTTTTTCTATTGTTCTTGCTCGATTGCCTCTAACGATAAGTTCCGTAGTTATGAGGTTATCGAGACAAAATGTGACGAATTTGCGTGGAAACGAAATTTAACATTAGTCTAGGCTGCATATGGAAGCATCAAAACAAATCAGCGGAGCTATTGTAAAGTGAAAAAGAGGCTTTTAGGGCGATCAAACGTTCGTTTTTCTAAGGAAAATTCCACCCTCTTGGACTGTTTTTCGGTCAAACAGAAAATATTTTTCGCCCGACCGACCGACCGACCGACCGATGGTTGGAATGACGGGAACCATGGGATTTTTTACGAACGGCCTTATGGCACTTTTTTATAGTTTAGGCGGCAATCACAAATATCTTCATTTCGCGTCCTTGTTGGGTCTAAAAAGTGAGTCTGTCGGTCGGTCGGTCGTAAAAAAATTTCAGGTTTCTATTTTTCCATCCATTTTTTTAGAGTGCATTCTTGGAGGAGACTGCCAGCGCCAGCCAGCAGCCAAAACAACCGCGTGTAATGGGTGGTTTAAAATTATGACCTTTGAACACTGTGACCTCTGACCCCAAAATAGCGCATGATAAGCAAAGTCAAAATACTGCGAATGCGCTAGGAATCGCTCGCAAAAAATCGGCGGTAATAAAAATTTTTAAACGAAGGAAAGTTCATTGACAGAAAAAGTTCGACAAATTTACTGACTCACTGACTCAATTTTCGAGAGTCGGTCGGGCGACGCGAAACAAAGATATTTGTGATTGCCGCCTTATTTCTATTTCTATTTCTATTTTGTTGAGTTGCAGGAGGCTTTAGAGGCCTATTCTCACAACTATAGATGCTTACTAATGAGCGTCCCGTCAGCACCTTGTTGAACTGACTGTACCCAATTCCCCTCACATGGCATGGGTTGACCTGGGGAAGGAACGTTCACTTGCCAAGTGAACTGCAGTGAGTGGGAATCGAACCCTGGCCTCCTGCACAGAAGCCAAGGTTGACTACCACTATACCACAGCACCTTAGTATAACCTTAGCACCTTAGCTAACTAGTATAAGCAGAGAAAATTCTTCACTCAGACCATAAAGTTACCAAGTGTCCTGCATGTTTCAGTCAATAACGTAAGTTGGTCTAATCATGACATCTTCTTTACACTTAAGAGATAGGAATAATATGAAAGTTGGAATCGGTGATTCAAAAAAGAATTATTCCTCTCTTACCACTAAGCAAAGAAAAATAGTTTTGACCTTTCTATTATTTTCAGCTCTAGAATTAAGGGATGTCGACATTAGACCAAGTTACGGTACCGTCAACTGCTCTAACTTGGGACGATTGGTCTGTAATTTTTTTGAAATTTCGCTCAATGATAAATCTCTTTGGCATTTCTTTGTTGGTCTTTAACAACGAATCCAGACCTGATCAATCGAACTTGATGAACTAATCGACCAATCGAACAATCAAACTCCATCGAACGATTAAAGTTCGATTAAAAAAATTAATCGAACCTAATCGAACACTCACAATTTTTGAAGCAATAATAGCAATAATAGTTCGCTCAGTAAAAACTTTGGTTAGTTTGATGATATTAAATCCTCATATCTTCATCCTCGCTTGCTTGATGTGGGATAAAATCCTGGAAATGCAGGAATATGGGAGAAATTATTAGAATGCGGGGTAGTTGACAGTTATGGGTAAGCTGCACATGATAATATATAGGTTTTTGGAAAGCTTCAAATACAAAATACAAATAATAAGGAACAATGGCAGTTAGTCACACTAGCATCTCGCTGAAATTTGTATCAAAGATTAATGCTTGGAAAGCACTATATTGTTTACTTGACTCACAAGCAAATAAAAAAATGTCACAAAACTTCTAAAGGAATTCATGAAAAAAATAAACCGGCTCCTTTTAATGAAATCAACATTTTCAAAAACTATGAGAAAGTACCTTAATTTTGAGCCATAGATGAAAAAATTGAACCAAGCGAACCTTAACTAATTTGAAGGAGAACTTCCCAAGAAAAAGATCTACGGGGGAGAATGTACCTACCTAGATCCGCACACCGCTGGATAGGCTATATCCCAGAAATTTTGCCGGATCTCAAACACTGACCCATTTAAATGTGTAGAATTATTTTTACTTTATCGTGTAAACAAGGCCCAACAAATCGAAGCGTTGTCTCTGTAATTGAATGAGAAAATTTGGTTGCTTGATTTTGGCTGCTGCACGTTTAGCGATCGGCCATTTTGTCTCATTTATTTTAAGGTTTGCAAGTTTTAACTAATTGTCTTGGGATCTTGAACTTGATTCAGGTAACTCTCATCCTTGTTGTTGCAAATGCATCTTGTAGATGACTGATGATGTTTTTTGAAAGCTTGATTTCCAAGTGTGACTAACTGAATAGGAAGCCTTGTAAATCACACAAATTTTGAAACGTTATTGTATACAAAATAAAAGAAACACAAACTCTCACACTTTTCTTTTTTAATTAACAGCATTGCTGAGCTATCATGTCCAAAGTGCAAAGAAAGATTTCATCCAAATCAGGTATTTTATTTCCCAATGCTAGAATAGCAATTTTTCGGTAGTTTCTTGTTAATGATTATTTTGATGAGCCAGATATCAGAAAAAACACAGTTTGATGGATAATATTTCAGCTTTCCTTTTTCACAAATTAGGGCATTTTAGGCATCTCCCAATTTGTTCCAATGTACACTGTGTCTCATATAAAGTGGATATGAAAAAATTGGATATATCAAGGGGTCGTCCACTTTTATATATATTAGGTAGTAACTTTCATAAAGGACCTGAAAGGACAGTTTGATTGACACTTTCAAAGTCTGTCTCATGTATATGGACACTTTAATTTTTTGACATTTTTTTAGATAATCTAAAAAGACTTAAAAATTGAAATTTGAAGAAGAAAAATGAAAATGAAAAAAATGAAGAATATTCTACAACTGCTTTAATAAAAATCATGACATGAGAAATAATTTGAGCCTTGCTAATTTCAAATCTGTATTCCGATTTTTCGTATCTTTTTTAGATAAAAAGTTAAAAGTTGATCATTTTCTGCGTCATTTTTAGCCGCTTTAGGCCTACTCTAAAAAGCTGTATCTTTTTATCCAATGAATGGTTCAAATATTATGCAAAAATTCATGTTATCGTTTTTTGAACGGTAGAAAAAGTCTTTATTTTTTTCATTTTCATTTTTCTTCTTCTTTTTTCATCTTTAAAAATCGTTTGTCCTTTAGATTATTCCCTTTGAAAATATATTTTTCATGGTGTATAGATTTTTGATATAGCATCAATGCTGGGAAATTGTTAAAAAAGTAAAGTGTCCACAACATTTGAGACAGACTTTAGTTTTTATGGAAGTGACAACCCTTGTGGTAACCTTTTTTAATAAGACTATTTATGTAATATTAAACACTCTGATGACTAAGCAGAAATTTAATTGAAATCAAATAGCATGATTTGTACAGGACCCACTGTACACTTCAATCATAATAGATTAAAAAAGCATTTAAAGTCTAAATTTTCTCAAGATCAAGGTAAGTTTGAGTAATCAAAATTTTTTTCTACTTTTTGGTCTTTTATCAGGTCACCTCAAATGAACCATTGGATAAAATAATAAAGAATTCCTTGAGGGTGAAATGCAAGAGTGCCGACGAATGTAGCTGGATTGGAACAATTTCAGAATATATAGAGGTATGATCTTAAATTGTAATATTTTTTGACTTCTCTCGTTCATAATGTACAAAATCAGCCCAAAATGCTTAGCTCAATAGGGAGAAGTAAGAAACATTCCTTGTTAAAATCTGAACAGGTTAAAATACCCAATGAAACCTCAGATGAGCACCAGCACTCGGCTTTGCTCAAGTCCTCGGGTCACAACTTTTAGGGGTTACCTCAAACATTTCTCAACTAGAAGGCACCTTAGTGTTACGGGGTCACCTAAATCCCTAGAACCTATGTATGTACCATTAAAATGTGTGTGTGTGTGTATCCGTGTGTCTGTTCGCTCAAAATTTTGGGCCAGGCTGGAAACTTGAAAAAATGGTTAGATTTTCCTTTTCCAAACTTGACCCTTGGGAGAATATATGGGAGTATTTTCTGATGTATTTTTTTCATAGATTGAAAGTTTTCATTTTAAGGGATTTTTTTGTCTAAAGAAAGACTAACACAGAATGTCTTGAATTACCAGGTTCATTCCAAACGATGCCACTTCTTAGAGTTGAAATGTATTTTTGTTGGCTGCAATAAAAAGTTAAAGAGAGTCAGCTTATCTTCTCATCAAACTGACTGCCAACATCGTCCAGACTGCAGCTACTGTAACCAGTTGTTATTAAAAACCCCTTTAAAGGTATTTTTCTGAGTTTAGTTTGCAATCATTTCACATTTAAAATTACTCTCACTTTAGCGAAAGGATACTCATAAAATGATATATGATACAATTTTGTTTTGCACAATTGTTCTATTATTTTTTGGCTGAGAAAATGGATCTATATTATGATGATTGTAGTTTTGTCCTATTTAAATTTATCTACGAAATGTTATAAATGCAGTCAGACTAAACAATCTACACTTATCGTTTTCAGGATCATTATGCTATATGTCCAAAATATCCAGTGGATTGTCCTAACGGATGTTGTATTGTACTTCAACAGAGTCAGGTATAAACCCCTCCTAATTCATTTCGATACTTTCCTATTGGAGAATATTATTTCAATAACTCTTATGTTAGATTTAGAACAAGAGAAAATTAAAAGGAATCCTTGTTAGGTGCTTGCTGATTACTTTATGATAAGCGTGACTATTTTTTCTTTAAGATGATTTTGAGACCAATTTCTTTGTGTTTATGTTCTAGGTTGAATATCACACTCAACATGAGTGTAACAATAGAGTTGTGCCATGTGGTTTTGTAAGAATCGGCTGTCGAGAAGAGGTACATGTTTACTCGAGGGTATTTAGAAAAGTGGAAAGTCCCTCAAAGGAACTTTTCTCATAAACCTAGAACCCTCACTCGGGCATGTTATTGCTGCCATCATTATTAAGTAATGAATTCTGGGCTCAGATGGATTATTTTGACTATAAAAAGCTTTCACTTTTTATTTTTAACTTTTTTATCTATTTCTATCCAATGCCTGCTGAGTGAATCTTAATATCTTCAAATTTTCCACAAAAATCAGCATTTTATTTCATGCAATCATGTTTTTTCCCCTTTCAGATGAAACAGTCAGACCTGTTGTCACACTTTGATACCAATATACATTCCCACATGAAACTCATGTTCATTGAAATGGATCAAATGAAAAAGAAGTTTGAAAGTGATCTCAAGTCAACAACACAAAAGGTGGAAAAACTGCAAAACAGTGAAGATCTACTGAATGCGACCATAAAAACTTTACAGACAGAACTAAGCACTACCAAAACAAAACTTGCTACCGCTGAAAAGAACATTGAAGAGCTTTCTTCAAAAGGTAAGAAGTAATTCAACAAGTAAAAAGCTTTCTCCTTCTTTTTTCTCCCACTTTATTGAGACTAAAAAATATTTTGGCGAGAAAAGTGGTTCTGTTAAAATTGATCTTGATTGAGGTTGATTTTAATTTTAGTTTTTGCCCATTATAAGCCAGTGGGGTGATCTTTTTTAAAGCCAATTTTCTACTTAGGAATTTAGACTTTCAAAAAAGAAAAAGATTGCAAGTTTGTGAAAAAGCCATGTGTCTGGTAGCAATGATCTAAGAGGCTACATAAACTACATAAATATAATATATTGCTAGCCATTATATTAACAATAAATTGCTGAGTGCCGGCAATAATTGAATATTGGATTGCATATTATATGCATATAATGTTTTTAATATCCTTTTTAAAATGAAAAGAATGATCCAGAGAAGGTTTTGCATCCAAAAGTGCAAATGATTTCTATGTAAATTAATGGCAAGATTTTTAAAGCGAAATTTATTATTATTCTTCAAGAAGGTTGACTAACAGCCCTTTACCCTGGTCCATTATGATGAAGCTTAACTTCTTGCTTGCTTTCTTTTACTTTTCTCAGTTTGCAAACCTTCTTCAGAAGGTATCAATATCTGACCAAAAAATTCCTCTTTAACTACGAATAGAACTATATCTTAAGCATAATTGACATGTTATGCTTTGATTATTTTCAGGTGCAGCCACTTATCAGCCTGTCCAACTCCAAGCACAACCAGTGCAACAAAATGTGCAACAAAATATTCCGCAACAGCACCAGCAGCATCAACAACAAAAGAATACTCAAGTTAAAATGTCTGCTCCTGCAACTCCCACACCTGCATCACAATCAATACCAGTTGATAGTGATGAAAAACTGAAACAGAATAAGGCTAATGCAGAGTTTGCGGCAAAAGTTGCTGCCCAAGTTGCTGCAAGACAGGTAAGAACAATTTTTTTGTTTTTAAGTACACACTAAATTAAATTTAGATTGAACTGATAAATCCTAATATCATAATACTACTTTATTTAATTGTTCTCACTTACATATTCACTTCAGGTAGGGTTTTTGGTCCTATAAATTAACCTGTGTTCGTCCGTTCATCTGTTCGTCCGTTCTTAATTTTTCTCGGGATTGAATCATAGGAATTTTGTGATTTTTGGTGCAAAGGTGCAAAATGGTGATTACCAAAATGTGATGGAGCCCGATTTTCGAAAAAAAAAATTTTTTGGGCTTATTTGGGCCCCAAAAATGCCCAAAAATAGGGTTTTTTGGTCTTTGTTGAAAATCTGTTCATTAGTTTTTCCTATTTTTTTGTACAGAGACGTAAAATTACAGTGTGCTAAATATGAAAAAGCTCATTATTCGAAAAAAATTATTTTTGGCCCAAAAAGGCCCAAAAATAGGGACTGTGTGAAAAATCTGTTCTTTAGTTTTTTCTAATTTTTTGTACAAAGGCGTAGAATTACAGTGTGCTAAATATGAAAAAGTTCACTTTTCGAAAATTTTTTTTTGGCACAAACATAAAATATCACTTGTTAAAGATACTTGTTGGACAGTGATGTTATGCTATAGTTTGTTCACTATCATAGTCATAGTCATTGAAAACTATCAAATGTCTATCAAACAATGCAGCCACAACAAATGTTTGCACACTATACAACAAACTCAATCTCAGAAAACTCCTGATTTAACTTTATATTTTTTTCTCCTGGAACGCTGCGGGCAGAACGGATTGCCCAGAAGTGGGTGAACGATAAGAGAAACCAGTGTATTAAGTTTTGGCATTTGTTTATTGGCTAACCGCTCCTATACAAATAATTTTGGGGATAAAATATTTCCCATATTTGACAATAATTATAATGTATAAGATGGCCGCCTGCAACCATGCTCGCAAGCCTTGAAGGGAGGGAGGGAGGTAAAAAAATAATTTTCTCTGTCTTCACTGTAAGATGAGCTTCTTTGCGAATGGAAGATCAGTGCTCGAAGTCATAGCTCTAAACCACCTATAGATTCTACTGGAAGGAGCAAATGTGACGGGGCGTACTATGGGCGGACGGCCTACCAAAGCCACTCTAGCTAGATACGCTAAAGGGCGTGGCGTCGTAACAAAATAAAAGTTAAACTAAAACTTAACCTCTTAAATTACCAATTACCATAAAAAAGCTGTTAAAACAATTTCTTCGAAGGACTTGACTAGCCAAAATTGTAAACAAAACTGAAAACCAAGCTAAAATTTCTTCCCTGTTGTGGCAACTGCCACAGTGTCAGTTTATATAAAAAACCATAACAAGAGAAAGTCAGTACCTTATTTGATTATTTTTAGGCTTTTGTGAATTTTAGATTTTACAGCCTGTACTTGTCTCATCATAGATAATGGTACCTTATTGGGAATCTTTTAAAGGCCTTGGAGAATTTTATGATCATTTCTTATATTATTTCAGGGTCTTACAAACTTTTTCCGTTTGTAAAATATTAATACAGTAGTGAAAACAATTTTATTCAATCCAATTTCAATTATTCTAAGCCCAGTTTAGATTTTACTTTATATAAGTTCTTTTTGGGACACACTGTAATATCACTGTAATATTATATTAATATTTGCCCCTCTCTAAAAAGTCTCAAAATCCTATCTTCTTTCGAAACTGATTGCATGCCCTAATTATACGTGCAGCTTGTTTGGTTATTTTACATGTTATGTATTTGTTGAACTAATTAATTAGGAAATTAAAAAGTCATTAGGACTTCACTTTAATTTTTCAAACTTTATGGCAATTTAAATTTTGCCCCAGCAAGGAAAATTTATCATTCAGAGAGATATTTAGAAAATGTTGAATTTAATTTTTAAGGTTGTTAAGAAGAAAAAGAAGGATGCATCGGTCATTGAAGAAGTTGATGATGGTATTTTTTTCATTTGTCTCGTAATTTATTTTTTTTCAAGTGAGAGTAAAAACCCCCTGTTATTTGTCATATTTCACACTTTGATAATAATTTTCCACTTATTAAGTTGTAGACGACCTTGCAGAATGGATAACGCAGGATAACGCAGAACGAATACAATACGATCGAGATTTCTTATTGAAATTCCAATTCAACCCAATTTGCACCTCAAAACCAGCCAACTTACCAAACATTGATATCGTTCTTGATACTGCTCATCAGCCAACAAAACCCTTAGTTCCTGGTCAAAGGTATTTTTTTCATGTTTAGAATGAATCCTACAAGCCTATGTTTTTTAGCAGTTACACTGTCTTGAATGCCTGAATGATGTAAACGGTGCTTTTACGAGATATCGTCTCCATCTTGTTCTCATTTCTGCTTTCTTGGAATTTTTAAGTATAGAATGAATACTTTCGGATTGTGCTTTGTACACTGTCTTTAACTACCAACAATTAGTTAAAATATTTTATAGTTTGATTATTTTTTTAGACCATTGTCAACCTAAATGTTGGTTAATTGAGTTAAAATTTATTTTCAGGTTTACTAACAATGATTTTATGCCAAACTTTATGCGACAATCCATCAAAGACAGTTCATCAAAGAGTGACAGAAGAGGTCCACCATCAATGGGAGGAAAACCTTTAAAGATCATCCAATTGCCACAATTAGAAAAACTGGAATTAAAGCGATCAGAAAATGCTTGGGTCCTACCTAGTGACCAAGACAAAGACTTACCTGGTCAAAGGTACTTTTATCATGTTTAGAATGATTACTATAGTCTAATCTTTTTAACAATTTCCATTTCTTAATTAACTGAGAGATTACTATGATTTGAAATGAATTTTCTTTAAATACAAACCTGCTAAATTTCATTAAAAATGCTTAACAATACAAAACTGAAACAAATCAAAGTTTAGTTTCAGTTGGTATCAACATAAGTTTAGAGAAGGAAGTTTGCATGATTTTCAAAATTCTTGTCAACTGATACCTCAGCAATCTGATAATGTAGAAATCAATATTTCCCCATTAAAGAAAGAAGAGATAATAGATATGATTTTAAGATGATTTAAAACAACTCATTAACTGAACAACAATAAATCATTAACTTTATGTCCTCAACTTCAAGAGATAACGTTAACTTCTCAACAACAAAGAGAAAGGACATCAAGATGCTCGCTCCTCTGTCTCACAGCCAGAATGGAACTTTTATAGTACTAATTCTATTAGAATTTGCAGTCGCTTTTCTCCGCTGAAGATTATAATCGAGAATTCTTAAATGATATAAAATATTGGAAAGATTAAGAACTGATACACTTTGTATCATACTCATATGACTGCGTATGAAGGGAATTATTAAGTAACACTAAAACCTTTTAGAATGTCCTTCATAAAGACCATCATTTTTCAGGTCAAAGCTGAACTCCGGAATAGGTCAAACTAATCAAGCAGTCGACAGACGAGATGACAAAAGAAACACAGACCTGTCGCCACCTGCCAATGATAAAGATAAGACGAGGGCGAAAACCAAGTCGATTTTTTTCGATGAAGTTGACGAATTCGCGGGTGTTCTTTTCGTTCGACAGGTATACCTTTCCGATTTGCAACATCATTGTAGTTAAGTTCAATGTTCTTTTAGGGTTCAGGTTAAATTTTTGATAGTCTAGCATGCTTTTAGACGTATAGTAAGGACAACTGAAGAATATTAGAAAAGTCGCCTGGTGACTTCTGTTCAAGGGTAGATTTTTTTAGAATTTTGCTTTTTTGTGGTTGGTTCGTCCCTTCTTTATTCTCAACTTCAGTTGAGCTAGAATGTCTGTCTGTCTGTCTGTCTGTCAAATAGCTACAAGTGATTTGCACTTCTTTGGATCAGAGGAATGTAAAGAGATGGAAAAACAGCTTTTTTGATTACACAAAGTTCAACGATCACTTCTATTGAAAATTCTATTGTAAAAACGTTGATTAGGTCATTAAATGAAAGTCCAGAAAAGACGGCTCGCCATACAAATCGGACGGTTTCTACATGATTTGACGATAAAAATGAAAATTTGTTTTTCCTTTTTTGCCGATTACGATTACTAGTTCAATTTTTAAGAATAAGGAGCAATATTTTTACTAATGTATAGCAAAAGAAATTCTTAACGCAATGATATTAAATTGGTTCTTGTAAAACTGTCAGAAGTCGAGTAAAGTCAAGATGAAGTTATAATTTTCTCGCGCTCTAGCTTTCCATATAATGATGCGCTCATAATGCGGTTATATCAATAGAATCGCTAGGAAATTCTGAGCAAGAAGATGTAGGTACCTTTTCGTATAGGAGAGGTGTACCCAAAATATAAGCCCTAAAAGTTTGCGCATAATCAGGCTTGAAACAAAAGAATTTTGTCACAACACGCTAATTATGCAGATTTTTTATAGCGACAACAAAAGAAACCTATTTACTCGACATAAACTCCCTTAAGGTGGGAGTCACATGAAGTTTTGAGATTTGGTGAAAAAATTATCGATTTCGGGATTTTGCGCGTTTTATGACCCTATACCCTTTCTGAACACACTCTGTTCTGAAAATTTTAAGGCCGTAGCATTTATATTTCCTGAGATATAAGCTTTTTTCTAGACCCTGATCTAAAGTATTCTCCTTAGCAACGAAAAATCATACCCGTTGCTAGGGCCCGATTTCTTTATGGCTGATCTAAACAAAGGATCATGACATACCAAACGAAAGATCTTTTTACGCCCTTTTCGGGCGTCTAAATCAATACCGCCTTTTTTTCGCGGGATTTCCTAATATGACGTAATCAAAGATGGTAACCAAAGAAGTGAAATTTTTAAAAACATACAAATTTTGGAGGCTGTCAGCCAGTCAGCAGTGTTTTTGACTATGAAAACTGCTTTAATTTGGAAATGTTGGATTGACTAATGACATTTTAGCTCTTTAATGTCATTCTTCTCAACTAAGAAAGCTTGAGCTAGGTGAAACCAAAGACTTGATTCTGAAACTCAACGTTTTCGATATGAACTTTGTTTGACGACACCGTAAAACTTACTGAAGGACGAAGACCAAAGGCATATTCAATGATGTATCTATTTAAAGATCCAAGTTTTAAAGGAATTGAAAGCCTGGAGGCTGGTTTAACAATTGTGTGTGATGAATTATTGAAGGTCTGGGGCGCTCCCTCCGCCCTCTGGCTGGATTATTTATACATTCACGAAGAAATCGTGCACGGCTAGCTAGATGTCCAAGTGGATTCTTGTATCACAACAGATCAACTTTAGATTAACTTATAACTGACAGAATCAGTGAGGAAAATATACTAGGATGATCTATTACATTGAAAATATGGTTTTTGTTGTGAAAACACATTTAAATTGACTTAAATCAATGTTGACGTGGAGTTTGGCGCAAAATTTTAAGGATTGGCGCACATCACGTGAAAGTGATAATTTGGAATTTCTGGACTATTTTGATATTTCAAAGCCTTTTCCAAAGTATATAAAGTAGAACTATAGTCCATTTTAGTCAAACAGAGAAAGAATTTTGTAAAACGGTTGATTTATTACAGAGAAATAGAGATATAATATCTACTTCTGACTTTACGGACCGTTTTCTCAAAATAGGTTTCAGGGGTTTTTCGCACACCTTGGCAACGTTTTCTCAGGATTGACAAGTGCTATGAACTTGAAATTTTCATGAGAAATTCAATTTATGGTCTAGAGTGTTATGAATGGATTACATTTTTGAAAAAAATACTTTTTTGATTCCTAAATTCAAAAAATGCATTTTTTAGTTTCCAGACCCCCTGGAATGAAATTTCAAAAAAAAATTCCATTCATAACACTCCTTATCCAAATATTAACAAGCTGCAAAAAAAATTTTTGTGATAGGTTTTGTAGATTTTTCTAAAACGTTGACACAATATTTTCACAGTACATTACCCCCTGGCTGATTTTACCCCCGTCTTGATTATTTTTAGATTTTTTTTTACATTTTACAAATCATCTATTGTTAAGTTACCTCTGTAGAAAATTTCATTTAAAAATCTCTTCAAGTTCAAAAGTTATATAGGAAAATGTAAAAAATCAACTTTCTCAATTTTTCATGTGACTCCCACCTGGTATATGACGAGCCGTTTTTCCATTGTTTTCAAGAAGCTGTTTTTCCATCTCTTTACATTCCTCTGTTTGGATACTATCGAACACATTTTGGGCATTTATGCTAAAGAAAATACCCCCTTCGAATATGTGACTCCCCAAGCGGGAAAAACCGATCAAAACAAAAATTTTACCTCTTCTAGACCGCTCTTAATAGAGAATTTCTTAGTCTACATAATAGACAGCTCCAGGCTTTTAGGCCTTACTCTTGCTCGGGTAAGTTATGGCATGTCTCAAAAACTGAAAATTACCATAATTTTTAGATCGCATTAGTCGACAGAAAATGACTGAACATGAAGGGCACTATGATTTAGTTTCTAACCTGATGTGTAACCTAATTGTTGAAGATGAAAAATGGGACATTTCGGGTATAACTAACCATGCTAAAGACTGTACCCAAGGACTTAATTGGAACGAAGCTAGGCTTTTAAAGACTGAAGAGAACAAATTTGATAGAAAAGTGCGAGAGGCATTGGAAATCCAATTCCGTCAGACAGCGCCACATAGTGACCATGGTCTTAATTTAGACGATGGTCAGTATGTGACATCTAGGTTTTGGAAACCAATGCTCTCGCACATTAGGGAGAAGACACTACATTGACTTTTTTGACGTCAAAAAAAAAGTCAAGGTAGCGCCTTCAACCGTTTGTATTGTTTAGACCTGACGAAGACCTGCACCAAGCAGGTCGAAATATTGTTTACACGAAAAATATATACAGAATGACCATTAAAATGTTATTTAAAGTGTAACCTAATTGTTTTTTCACTGATTTTTGCGAAAAACCGCAAAACCGTCATCAAAACTAAAAATTGAATTTCTCAAGAATGGTTTACCCAGTTGTCTTCAAACTTTCACCAAAGATGTATCTTACTGAAATTGATCATTTGAAAGAAATATTTTTTCGAAATTTTGATGACGTCAGCATAAATTAGTAAAAAACGAAAAATCCTATTTTTTGCTGACGTAATCAGAATTTCGAAAATAAATTTCTTTCAAATTATCGACTTTAAAACAAAATTAGTTTAAGTTAGTTAGTTAAAAAAACAATTAGTTTTCACATCAGGTTAGAAACTACATCATAGTACCCTCCATGTTCAGTCATTTGTTTGGTTGTTTTCTGGCGACTATTATGGTAATTTTAAGACATGCCATAACTTACCCGAGTGGTCTATAGGCACTGCTATATACGGCCACTAGTAACCCCCACCAGGAATTGCTTATCAATAGGTTTAAACATAATAAATAACTTTCACAAAAAATGTTTATCAATAAACATTTCAAGCTATTCTACTTTAAATTTGAAAAAGTAGTTCGAAACTTATTTTTAACAAACTGACTTTTTTTTAATGTCGAAATTTCACAAAATCATGAAAAACAGTGAGCAAACTTTTCTTTTGACAATTACCTTCTTTACACATGAAAATAGCAAAAAATGCAACTGTATTCATCAAAACTTGTTAAGGAATTTGAAAATATGGTAAAACAAGCTATTCCCATGTGGGATAATATTTTTGGAAAAGCTGAAAAAAAGTTTTGGAGAGGTTTTGATGTCATGTGTGTGCTATGTGAGAAAACTTTTGAAAAAATGGATCACCATTCAGCTCGACTAGTTGCTCAAAGAACTTGGGTCTGCATTGAGTTTGCTCGTCTTAGAAATGTTCATGACTTGCAAATAAGATGGAAAAACTGTTGGCAAAATATAAATAAGAAAAAAAAAAATAAAAAAAACAATAAGATTGTGTTTTTGTCATTTTGTCTTATTTATAGCGTGGTTGCTGTTTTTAATGATTTTTTGAAATTTCGACATGGAAAAAAAGTCAGTTTTTTTTAAATAACTTTCGAACTACTTTTTCAAATTTAATGTATGATAGCTCAAAATTTAAGTTAAAGCATCCTCTATACGATAAAAAAAGAATGAGCAAAAAATTAAAATCCTGAAGCTCACAATAACTCGACAAACCTGTATACTTTTTTTTGGTGCACCCGGTAGATATTTTGTTATTATGAGAAAGGAATTATACTTTACATATGGTGTGTGAGAAAAGAAAGCGAAATCGGAATGTAAAAGACTGCTGACGGCAACGCCGACGGGAAAGACCATTCTCACGTCGCCGTCGCTGTTCTCGATGTGATTTCGGAAATTCTCTAATACCGTATCAAGACATGTCCGATTTTCAGGTACTTTAGATCGCTTGGGAAGTCACATATAACGATGTAAGGACGAAGGGAAATTAATGGAAATGTTCATATTATTTTTTAAGGTTGGTAAGAAGAATAAGAAGAGTGTACATTGGTTAGAATTGGTTAATGAAGGTATCAATTGTTTCTTTTTTGATCTGTCATCTAACTTTCTTGTTTCCTCTTGCACGCCCCCACCATAGGGTGAGCAGACCCCTTCTCCCAATTCAAAAAGGAAGATTTTTTATGTCAATCTCAATCCCTTCTGAAGGTGCTCCCTGCCTGAGGATACACCCTACCCCCTAATCAGTGATGACAACCAATTTAGGACATTCGTAGTGACATAAAAACAACTGCGTATAATAGTTTTTTTTAATGTGATGTTGTTTTGTTCTACTTGATAACAATTGTGACCTTTGTGTGCGCAAGACTTGAACTTTGAAGGCTTCAAATGTTTTTAGCCTAAAAATTATTTTCAAAGAAATTGCTGTGTGTTTTAGGGTTTCGAAAGCCTTAAAGCCTGTAAAATGTTCTTAACTTATTCTTGATATTTTTTGGCCACCGAAGCATTGTGTTTATAGTTTGTTCTTGTGAGAAAACGTGTAAGAACTCACCAGAAAGAGTAAATATTCTGTTCAATATTAATAGATTTTCTTCTTTCTCCCAAAATTCTTAACTTATTGGGTTCTAGAATACCTTAGATATATGTATTTTCACAGTTACTAAATTTCCCCTTGTATTCCATGGCAGCAAGTTTTTAGACTTCTTGTAATCAAATACAAAATACACCCAGGCAATGAATAGGCCGAGATTGCTGGATTTTTAAAAGTAAACTTAAATTATTATTATTTAGTGAATCATTTGAATCGTGAATTCTAATAGCCGCGAAAAATTCAAGAAATTCGGAATTAATCCACTCACTATAAAAAAGACTCTGGTCACTTCGCTTGCATAAAAAAATCTGCCCATCGCTTTGAAGTTTCTCATCTGGATTTTGCGATAGTGCTGTTAGAAAGGATGAACTGTTAAGGAATTTTTCATTCTTATATCCTTGTCCCCGTGAAATGATACCGACCAAATTAGTTGAAATGAAAGAATTATCAATCTTTTGATATAATAGATTTTTCACTTATTAATTTTGTAGAGGCTACTGCAAAGCGAATACAATACGATCGAGATTTCTTACTGAAATTCCGTTACATCCCGTTTTGCATCTCAAAACCAGCCAACTTACCAAATATTGATGTCGTTCTTGATACTGCTCATCAACCAACTAAACCCTTAGCTCCTTGTCAAAGGTATATTATAGTCCTTCAAGTTTTATCAAGATAATATCTTTTTACGAGCCTTTCATTGTTTTAATAATGAAAAGGAGTCTTGTCCTTACAATAAACATCGTTAACGATAATCTAGGTGAAACTGGACTTTAGAGCATAAACCCTTTGAGCATCTTAGAGGGGGGTTTGGGCAAAGAGGCCCACCTCTAAAATGAATTTTTTCGGTAGTTTTTGAAATATCTATCCTATTGAGTTGAAATTTTGTAAGTGTGCACCAAATTTAATGAATTGGCATCTTTCTCAAAATTTCGGCATTGTTAAAGACGTCATCGCCCCCTCATCTTCAATTATCCATGATCTTGAAATTTCGACCAGTGGTAGATCCACTGGTCAAAGTTTCAAGATCATAGCACTTGTCAATCTTGAGATTTAAAGGGGGGCCTGGAGCCCCCCCCCTCCAAGTGCTTCCCTTAGTAAAAAAAATTAGGAAGATACTCGATGGGTTACTCTCGGGTACCTAATATCCTGGGGTTAGAATAGGCGGAAGGGGGTTGGAATAATGTCCTCGATGGAAAATCTTTAAAAACGAGGGTAATACAGAAGAATTAGGGCAAATTTATTTTCTTTGTACAATTTTAAGTCTAAGGGTAACAAGAAGATCTCCAGGGCATTAAATATTTCTATTTGATAAGAGTTTTTGATGTTAAAGAAACGTTAGTCAATGTTAACGTTTCCAAAATGTATTTGTTTTACAGTGAAGATCATGCTTCTATCAAGATGAAGGGGAAAAAGGAAAGAGGCTTGGAAATCGAAAACAAAGCAGACGCTCCTATTCAAGGAGCTTTTCAACCAAGACCTCAGGTATATATTATTTTTTAGATAACCTTGATTAAAAGCCAGTCGGTCTTATGAATGAGTACTTGAAATAATGTCTCTTGCTATAGTACATCATCACATCGCATCAATGCATCTCTTACCTTTTACTTACACAGCATTTTTTAACAACTTTCTCCCTTTCTAGCGCCGAGCAAGCACAAATTTTGAGAAAATTTTGCTTTGCAGCTTAATCCTATTCATACTAGGCTTTTTAGGGGCGGTTCAAAACCCTTTTCCTGTACCACCCCTTAACTTTTGGGGTGGTAAAG
This sequence comes from Clytia hemisphaerica, assembly GCF_902728285.1. Lineage (NCBI taxonomy): Eukaryota > Metazoa > Cnidaria > Hydrozoa > Leptothecata > Clytiidae > Clytia > Clytia hemisphaerica. Next base: position 52,295 of record NW_027104211.1, on the reverse strand, counting down.
TCATTTTGGATTAAATTTGGTTCACAAGGTCTTTGTCTGACAAAATAATCTTTTTTGGTGACGTCACTCAACAATGCCGCCGAAAGTAAGCAAAAACCGAAAATTTTCTTAGTTCTTTTAAATTGGCATGATGCTCAAGTTGTGAAAATTTTCAGGTGTCAAAAATTATTTTATTTTGAAGCTAAATAAAAGTTAGGAAATTACAAAAAAATTCACGTCAAAAGCTCTATTATTTCAGGAGTTATTAACATTCGTTTCACCACCGAACAGAAAAAGCTCCCTCCCCTAGCACGAATAGAGTTAAGAGGCGTGCCTTCTTCCTATATCATAAAAAAGAAAGTGTTAAATTATTGTTGACTTGAACTATAAAGCTATATCATGATTTATAATTCTATTTGCAAATTATGTTTAGCACGTACCAGATTCAAATCAAATGATGCAGGCTGGTACTGCGCCTGTTAGAGGTGGATTGTATAATTTTCCAAATAATGGTATGCAAATTAGAGGAGGTTACCCAAATGGACCTCGAATGCAATATCAAAATCAACAATATGTACAAATGCAACAGCAAGATGTAATGCACCAACAAGGTTATATCCAAAAATACAATCAAAATGTTTATGGAAGCAGTCCAAACTATCATACTCAACAATTCCAACAATCCAACAATACATCGCTTTTTTAGAAAAATAAAAAACTTTAAGGTCTATTGAGAAGATCCTTGGACTCAAGCAAAGCTCTTCTCAATTTGGAAAAATCTTCCTGTTCAGGATAGGGGTGTCTAAGGGGTGTTGACTGCCATTCTGGCAAATCATTATCATCAAATTATAAAACATTTGTAGCCAGGCTCCTTCTATACTCAGGGTTGGAAGCCCTGAACAATATCTTCAATTATGAAGGGCTTAATCAATAAACAATGGTTGAGAGCCCATCAAAGTTTATTGAAGTGATATCTATTGCACAGATTTGAATCCATTATGCCACATTACACTTCAAAGACTTTCAGTCCCTATTCCTGTCTCCTTTAGTTAGTAGAATTTTTCTGATCATATAGTAAATAGATCTGCTACCAAAATTCTTTTCTCTTGTCAGAGTGAAAATGGGCTATGTCTAAATAGATCTTTATTTGACCTAATAACAAATTAACAGTCAAATTGCCTCAATTGATTATGATCTTTTTGTAGATAAACCAATCCGAGGATCATATCAACCCAGACCCCAGGTATGTTTTTCTTATTTTGGTTTTTAATGTTATTTTTTATTCCTTGACTTCCAAATTATATTTTCCCAATCACTATAGCCCGGGCCACTTATAGCTTTTTGATAAACTGGATTGTGCTGATAAATAAGTGGCCTGGTGTAATTTGGCTGATCTGATTTTTTCACTTTGTTTGAGCTGGTAGCAAATCCAGACAACTAGATCCAGTCCCCTTTTTGGGAAAACAAACAGAAAACTATGACCAAGTGATCAATTGTTTTCAAGGTTTTCAAAGCTTGCTGGTATTTTTTGTATTTTTTATCATTGTTTCATAAACTTTGATGGGATTTTTGAACATGTGTTGTGCGCAGATTTGTAATACTTGCGCAGATTTGTAATACCTGCGCAGATTTGTAATACTTTCTGCGCAGATTTGTAATACCTGCGCAGATTTGTAATAAACTTTGCGCAAATTTGTAATACTTGAGCTGCGCAGAAATGTAATACTTCTCTGCGCAGATTTGTTATTTGGAATTGATATTTTTATTGGTAACCAAATTCTATTCTGCGAACAAAATGCATTAAAAAAGACTTAGAAAATAATACCCAAATAAAGTTGTGATTATTGAGCACATCAAATAAATAATCAATTAATATTTCTTTTCCAAGCAGTGCTTTTATAAGAAATTTATCTGGTAATATAAAAATTGTTTATGAGAATAACGCGGCCATAATTTTTGATATAAACTGCTTTAATAAGAAACTAATCAATAACTCGTAAAATAAAAATTATTTCTTGCCGGTAATTGTTTATTTCAGAGTAAACAAGGTACGAAGAATAACATGAACATGTACATTTTTTATAAGAACTGCTTTTATAAGAAACTAATCAATAACTCGTAAAATAAAAATTATTTCTTGCCGGTAATTGTTTATTTCGTAAACAAGGTACGAAGAATAATATGAACACATTTATTTTTATAAGCACTTTGTTATGAAAAAACAATTAATGATATAAAAATATTTTTGTCAATATTTTATCATTTCAAGAGGTAGTACCAAAATTGATGAACAATCTATAAAATGATATGATAAGAAAATATTGATTTGCTCTAAAACCACCTTCTACCTAGCTAGGAAACCTGTCCCCTCTGACTGGATTTCTTTTATAACCTTTCATAGCACCTGCATTACATTCCAGCATGATATCTCAAGTGAAATTATTTTGAGTTAACTTTCTTTCAAAAAGAGTTTGATGGTTGAAGCTTCGGTATGTTTTTTGTTGTTGTTAGATAGAAAAAATACATAAAGATGAAAAAAAAAATGATTGGAACAATTTCAATTAGATTGAAAGATATTGATTCGTTTCTTATAAAGTTGATGCTTATAAGAAAAATGAAAATGCTTAAAATTATTCCCAATCTATGTTTGTATTGAAAGAACCAACTGCCAAAAGCCAATTTTCATTAGATTAAAATATATTGATTTGTTTCTTATAAAGTTGATGCTTATAAGAAAAATGAAAATATTGAAATTGTTCAAAATCCCATGTTTGTATTGAAAGAACCAACTGCCAAAAGCCAATTTTCATTATATTAAAATATATTGATTCGTTTCTTATAAAGTTGATGCTTATAAGAAAAATGAAAATGCTCAAAATTATTCCCAACCCATGTTTGTATTGAAAGAACCAACTGCCAAAAGCCAATTTTCATTAGATTAAAATATATTGATTCGTTTCTTATAAAGTTAATGTTCATACTAAAGATATACAACCTTTATGTGATTTTCTGATTATTTTCTAAGTCTTTTTTTCGAAACTTTTCTTCGTGGGAAACATATGCCCTCTAAATTCCAAATTACAAATCTGCGCAGAGAAGTATTACATTTCTGCGCAGCTCAAGTATTACAAATTTGCGCAAAGTTTATTACAAATCTGCGCAGGTATTACAAATCTGCGCAGAAAGTATTACAAAGCTGCGCAGGTATTACAAATCTGCGCAAGTATTACAAATCTGCGCACAACAACATGTCTTTTAATTTTTTTCATTTTTTTCATATAACATTTGAAAACGAGAGTGAAAAAATTCAAGACAGTTAGCAATATCATCTTGTCTACTTTGCTTTTATTCATTTAGTGATTCTTCAAAGAAAAGTGCCCTATCAAAAAATTTTAACTATCCCTAAAATTTTTATTTCAGTACGTATCAGATTCAAACCAAATGATGCAGGCTGGTACTGCGCCTGTTAGAGGTGGATTGTATAATTTTCCAAATAATGGTATGCAAATTAGAGGAGGTTACCCAAATGGACCTCGAATGCAATATCAAAATCAACAATATGTACAAATGCAACAGCAAGATGTAATGCACCAACAAGGTTATATCCAAAAATACAATCAAAATGCTTATGGAAGCAGTCCAAACTATCATACTCAACAATTCCAACAAGTTTATCGCCCACAGCAGCCTGGCTATCCGCCAGCCCCACAAGTTTACGTCTTACAACAAGGTATGATTGAATAGCAAAATAAGAATTTTCAGGTTTCTTCCCTATTTTGGACACATTTCTTTATTTTCCTACGAATTTTGAAAATTTTGTGATGAAAAATGGCTAAATTTGTGGTGCTAATTGCGGTTTTGCTGAAAAACTGTGAAAAAAGCAAAAATCAAGTTCTGTGAAAATTTGTTCCCTGAAGGTAGCGTAAATGTGTGACTCCCGAAGCAATTTGTAGTAACTGAATATCAGACCAGTCTTGGCGCAGTCTAGTAGCAAACAAATTTTTGTTTTAGATCAGCCTTTAGACCTTCTAGAATATTTTATTTTAGATGGTCCCGCTCACAGTCACTTGAAGACGCTCATGGCTGTTCATTTGACCGGTCTTTACCTTCGCTAGTGTTTGTTAGTACCGATTACATCAAAAAATTGATATAAAAGGGTTTTAATCAGAATGTGACTCTGAAAGATTTTAAATTTAAGTGCCTGAAAATTTAAATTTAGTCAGTCTTTTAAGGGTCAGTAAGTCGTGGTTGTAAAAGTTTGCAAAAAGGTGGCTAAGTCCAGTTAATTTAGCGGCGTCATTTTAACAGCTCAATCAATTAGTTAAAGTCCTTTTAAAACAGTTTTTGATGTAATTGTTAATGATAAATACTAACCCACGGCTAAGACATGCGGTCAGAACCAACTTCTGCTTTTTGATAATAGCTTGAGTTTTTTTTCTATTCTTAGGTGGAACCCCTTTTCAACCTCAAGTCCAACTTCAAGCACAACAAATGCAACAAAATGCGCAGCAATACATTCCGCAACAGCACCAGCAGCATCAACAACAACAAAGGAATGTCTATCAAACAATACAGCCACAACAGGCCCATCATTCAACAATTCAACAAACTCAATCTCATCAAACTCCGGAAAGTGTCCCAAAAAAGCGTACTATAAAAATTGTTGACCCAAATTCGGGCAAGGACTTGGTTAGTGAACTTCAAAGTCGCAAAAAAACTGAAACAGAATAAGGCTAATGCAGCCCCACAAGGTATGATCATGATAAAAAAAGGGAAACAAGTTAGAAAGGAAATAATCAATATCCCTTAATTAAATCTATCATTACACATAAATGCATAAATCGAGCAACATGACTCTTAAAATCGGCGTTAAACGGGTTTTCTTAAGATTTTTCCAGTTGTACTCTACATAGTTTCATGATCTTTCGCACAATGATACAAAATGAAAATTCCAAAATTGACAATATAGAGAAAATAATTTTTCTGTTCGTTAAATCCGGAAATGTCCCGAAAAAAGCGGTTTTTAGGGATTTTCTTTGGAGATTTTATCAACAGTTGTTGTTTGCATGTACCATTAAGGACAAGGCCGTTAATTTGATATATAACCATCACGTGACGGCGAAAGAACTCAGGAAAGCTGTTATGCTTCGATTAAAACTTAAAAAACATAAAGTAGGCCCGGTTCGTAACAAAAAACATCAAAAACAAAATTTGAACAAAGATATAGAATCTGAAAGCTCTCGAAAAACTATATATAAGACTTTTAAAAAGTATGACCGATTTCTGTACTGAACGGGGGAGTTATTTGATGTAGAAGTGCCATTTTATAAGCGATTTATGACCAAAATGAGGGGGAAACCACCACTTCTTCATCAAATCACTCCCGTTCAGTACAGAAATCGACCATACTCGCTTAAAAGCCTTTATATAGTTTTAAAGTTTTTTTTAGAGCTTTCAGATTCTATAATTGGATTTGGCCTGTTTCTGGGCCGCGCTTCTAATATCAATCCATAGGGTATTAGGCATGTCTGGTCCGAATTTGGTGTTTTGTTTCAAAATTGCACGATAATTACACCAATCAGGCCTACTAATAGCAAACAATCACGAGCGATCACGATTATCACGAGCAATGATGTTGCTCGTGATAATCGCCAGAGGAACTTTGTCGTCAATATGAATAGGAAAGCCAAGAAATCTTTCTTCATCAAAAATTACCCAAAATAATTTCCCAAAGACCTGTGGGACACTTTTAAGCCCCTCTTTTCAAATAAGGACAATTTTGCTGATGAGCGAATTCAGCTTATTAAGGATGATCGCACTATATCTCAATATAAGTGCTGCGACTTTAACCCTTCCAACATCTTGGGAAATCTTTTGATAGCTTTTGAGATACATGCTTTTTTTTATCAGAATACACTTTATAAGAATGTCCATGATAAAAATGGCCAAACAACTAAGAATATGCTAAGAATATCACCATCATGGAATTTTGCTACTAAAGCTAAGAATGCCATTTTAAGAGCATTTTCAATTATAAATTACCCCCAAGTTAGGCTCACTCCTTTTACAAAAGTGTCATTTTATGCTTGAGACGTATGTACTAAATGTTAAATCTAGTATGAATTAGGATCCTAACCGCTAAGAATATGGTGTAAGAATATTTTAGGATGATTTTCCCAAAAAAGTTAAGAATATCCATGGTGAAATGGTTTTACACCATTCTTATAAAAAAAGCGTGTATTCATCCGATTGACTTGAAATTTTGCAAGTGTGCAGCAAATATGAATTGGCATCTTTGGTAAAGATTTCGACATTATTAATGACGTCATCGTCACCTGACGACGTCATCATTCATTGAAAATACCGAAAATAGGATCCCCCTCTAACTTTTTTTTACTTTAACCTTTTTTGCGCAAATTTTGTGAGGCAACTACACGTGACATGTATTTTTGTGGTAGAGGGTCAAATCTTTGCCACCTGTTGGTATCGTGTATTTTACAGATTGGCCCAAAATTGCCCTTTTTTGCCTAAACAGCCCTATTACAGCGATACTGTATCTAGTGATTGGAAAATGCTGTTGACTTGAAATTTAGGCAAGTATTGATAATACGAGCGGACGAGTAGTGGTTATGCTGAAAGTGAGCAATTTTAAGTAAAAACGGACCGGTCTGTAAAAAACCAACTGGTTACGTGACTCCATTAAAGATTTTGCCCACTGTCTTAGATGATCAATATCTGTCACTGGTGAAAATTTCAAAAGTGAAAAGCTCCATTAGTTCCTGAGTTCTGGCAGGTGGTCAACGAGTATTTTACAGACCGGTCTGCAAAGTTTCGAAAACCTTATAGGAACGAATTTTTTCTGCTACTAATCTTCTTTCGACCAATCAGCCTTTAGGAACAAATTTCAGTCAAATCGAACGAGTCAATCAGTAATACATGATTTTGATAAAGATTACATTCTGGTCTGTAAAATACCAACCAGACAGGTGGCCGAACCAAAATTTTGTCAATCCCCCCAAGATGCTTCCTCTAGTAAAAAAAAAGAAACGCTCGATGTAATAAATCGCCTGAACGATTCTAAGTCAGTCAGTTTTGAACTTACAAAGACTATAAAGCTAGCCAAATTTGTTTTTGCTCCTAAATTGACAACATGTTTCAACCACAGTATTGAAATTCAACAGTTTTCTGATAGCTTGAAGCAGGCTGATATAATTCCAGTCCATAAAAATAATATCAAGCACGACAAGGATAACTACTCGCTTCTCCGACTAAAATCTTTGAAAAACTAATCTCGAAACAATTTAGCATTTTTCTTGAATCCTTTTTCTCTTAAAACTCTGAGTTAAAAGTGGGATCATCTTAAAGTAATTGGCTACCTTTGAGTGCCGCAAGAATCTATTTTAGGTCCACCCTAACATATTATATACTGTTGGAAAGGAAATTTAATTCTGAACAATTCTGAGTCACATTTGATAAAATCTTTATGTCATTCACCTCTTTTGTATTTATTTAATATGTATATTGTATTTTATTTTAGGTGGTCTTGATGAGAAGAAGTACTGCCCAAAATGTGTTGAAGAATATCCAATATTTGCTATATACTGTTCTGAGGATGGGACACCTTTAGCCTTAAGAAAAAGCAGGTAACTACTTGTTATAAAAGATGACAGCTAAAATGTCAGATGATGGGACTTGGACCATGCAGATGATGTTTTTTGGACCGTCTTTAAGCGTATATCAAATAATCTGCGTGCCCCTAACCAAAAAATTCGGATCGCGACGGTTAGGAATTGTTATAATTTGTATAACTCTAACTAAAACAAATACCTAAATGGATTCCGAAAAATGGTCAGTAAAGACAAAGGAATATAATTTATATAATTCAGCAAGGTAGAAAATAGACCAGATTATGGACCAAAATAAGCATGCATTCATCGTCCGACTTGCAGAGTTGATAATTTTAATATTTAGTTCACCACTTTCACTTCAAAAATGCACATTTAAAGACTCGCACATACACAAAAGCAAAAGCACACGTTCAAGTTAAAGCTAACCGCTATGCACATATGTAGCAATGTAAAATATTTAGTTGAACACTCCAAAATATAGACTATTCGTTTTATTTCTTTTTCAAGATTTTCAACGTTGAAGTGTTGATATTCATGATGTAATCTTTACGCATAAATAATACATGCGACGTAAAAACTTGGCTGCCATTATTGTTGGCACAATATCGAGCCAACTAACCTATAGTATTGAAACTGGGGGCTCGAAAAATTGAAACCTTTATAACTTGTGTCTTGTGTCAAATCCAAATTAACAATCAACTAACGTAGTACTTGCTGTTTAGTTTTGATGATTCGTTTTAACACTGCAACGTTTTTGCAAGCTCAGCATATTTTTAATAACAGTACAGACCTCAACTCATTATTGATTCTTACGATCTGGAGTTCAGTGTTCTTTATCTCATGATTATATTGCAACGTATATAAAAATGATTGCAAATTTTTTTCTTCTATCAAATTTTAATTATTACAGCCCAATTTTTGTACTACTGTAACTTAATATAATTCTAATTTTAATCTTTATATTAATTTTTTTTTGCAATAATTAGAAAGTTTAAGAGCTTTAATTTTTACTTTTTACTCTACACGTTTTTTTTTTTTAAGAAACTAGTTTTACCAAGCAGCCTCAATGTTTTTTAAGAAATCGGCCTTTTGAGCCTTAAATGTTTCTTACATGTTTCTAAACTTTTTGACATAATCAGCCTATTTCTCATGCAAAGATTGGAAGGTTCTAAAAAAAACGTGTTAAAAATGTCATTTTCTCATTCTCAGCCTCAGCATGTTTCTTAGATGTTTCTTAGTTTTTAGGCATTCTGAGCCTCATGTTTCTTAAAAGTGTGTTTCTTAAAAAAAAGAAAACGTGTACTTCTAAGTTACTAGCTTTGCCTGTGATCGATTAAATCATTTATTCTGATTTTGAATTTAATGTTTTCTGTTGATCAACTAGGTAGGTTCATAAAGGTATCACCTGTTCTTGCCAAAAAATCAGAACTCGAAAAATATATCTCAAATTGTAGTTGGTACCGTGCGATAACTATTACTTTTAATTAAGTTTTAAAACTGTTTTAAAAATTTCCGTCGAGATGTACATAAAAGAACAGCAGCTTGGTAGATTCTACACGGATGTGGAGAAAGATTGGTCAGAAGAAAAACAATTTTGTATCTTCAGCAAGAAGTTGAACACAATTATATAATAGGGGAACGCTTATGTATAACTATAACCCCTTTAAGAGATCGGCGCCCCGGGGCTGCACTAAGGCAAATTTGGCTACTGGGACCTGCCGCTGGTCAGGGTCCATATTTTAGGCTCTGAAGAGATCTGACAGGGTCCCAAATTTACCAAACATTCATATCTGACAGGGTCCGCTCTTCAGACTCCAACAGTTTGTCCTGGTCGTCTAGATCAATGCTCCCCCGGGATGGGTGCATCACCTTTTATTATTTTACTAAACCTTCCTCTTGTACTAACGATTTCATTTGAATTTGTTTTCGTTTCAGCAAATAAAAAGTAAAGCAAGAAATTAATATAAAAAAAATTATGGGAATATGTTGCATGCACTGGATATCAGAGCTCGATATGTTCTGGATATACTTCACCAAATACTTTTGTTGATATTACAATTTTGTATCCAGAACCATCAACATAAAAATCCACTCACCAACGATTTTGGAGTTGCTTTAGCAGAAATTCTGAGAAAGAATCTTGGGAAGTTTAAAAGGCGGAAGGAGATACACAAACATGATTATTTCACTGTGTATTTTTACGATGATCCTGGAACGAATCAACAATTAAAAGCAAGAATTCCAATTGAAACTTTGGATATAACAATTCTGGCGAAACTAATCAATTTGGATTTTATGATATCAGAGATTCGTCAAAGATCACGATGTTGCAATCAATGCTCTCAACAGCATAAGAAATGTACATGTGGAAACATCCAATGTAACAACAGGGCTTGTAAACTGGAACCATGCCAAGATATAAATTGTAATAATGCACAGAATTGTAATTTTATCGCTTTCAAACGATTTATTGGTTTAGTCCAAGGATTCAGGAACTGTTTCGCTCATTTGAATGATCATACATTTTTAAATGATCTGCAAAATGGAGTACAACATCTCCAAGATTTCCCTAACTTGGCATGGGATGCTTTAATGGGTGAAGTTGTAACTGCATCATTGGAACCTCTTGATTTTCTAAAATACAAAGCTTTTATAACAGATCACCAATTTAAATGTTTTGAAATGGAATTGTACATTGGTGTTTTTAAAGACACTGATTTTCTTCTACCTGCTGTGGCAAATAAAGTGAAGCATTTCCAAAACGTTGTTCTTGGAGCTGAAGGTATTGATGAAAATATTGAGAAGAAGTTCAAATCAAGTTTGAACGATTTCAAGAACAGCCTGGATACGCTGACTGTCAACTGGGACGAGCTAAGAACTCATCTGAACAAAGGTCAGTAAAGCACGACAATTTTAATACTCTTTGTTTTAATAAAGCAATTCCAGCCAATCCATTAAAGTGTGAAGTCTCCTTTTTGGACCTACCTGGAGGTGGAGGTCCTATAAATTTATCCGTCTGGATAAGGCTATCACTGTGTCTCACTAACATTCTGCCGATTGGTCCATGGCTTGGCAGCAGGTTTTAGGTGCCCCCTAAGAATTCAGGTGACCCCTAAGATTTAGGTAACCCTTGGTTGCCAAATATTTTTGGTGACCCCTAAGCCAATGACGAGTAAATTTTTTTCGAAAATCCTTCTCAAACCATCAAACAAATGGTTAGTTTAGGTTATTGCTAAATAGAATAAATGCCCTAAGAAATTAGAGATAAGCTAAGTACTGAAGGTTCATGCCAGATTATCAAGGTTTTGTAAGTCAGAGTGCAGATCCCTTGCCAGACAGATTTTTATCTAAGTAAATACAACACGATTAAAGAATTTTCACAGATGAGTGCCGTAGGAAGCATTTTCATATTAGGGGGGGAGCTGACGTTTAGTGACACCGCGAGGGCCAACCGGTTTGGCCCGAGGGGAAAAATTTTGAAAATTTGAGCTCTAGATTGCTTGAAAATGCACTCAAAGCAGACTTATAAGACAATTATGACAAATTTAAAAATTATTGGGGTTATAGCCCCCTTGCCCCCCATGCTACGGCACTGCAGATAATATATTAGATACCAAATTGTCAGTTTTTTAGCATTGCTTAGATTAAAATATAATGGTATGGTCTGGTAGGCTGCTTATAATTCAATCACCAAACATAGAATCTAGCCCCCAGGTCCTTCTGAAAAATTTAGGTGACCCCTAACATGGTTAGTCCCCCCTAGCCACAGGCTAAAATCAGGTACCAATCGCTGCTCGACCTTTTAGCGCCCCCCCCCTCAGGCCAGGGGGGGGGTTCCAGCCACGTTGGTAGTGTGAAGGTTTCGATCACAGACTTGCACCACAATGTTGTTCGTTAGTTTGTTAGTTCGTTAGTTACCAGCTTTTCTTGAGATCGTTCAATTTTTCTGATTTTTTGCTCAACTATAAACTCTCAAATGTGACCGAGCCTGATTATCGAAAAAAAAAATTTAGGGTAAATTTCAGCCAAAAAACGGTTAAAAATAGGGTTTTTTGGAATTGATGAAAAACTGGATCATCAAATTTTTCTCATTTTTTGCGTGAAAATAAATGGGGTACCATCATAGGTAAAAGTTGGCTCGAGCATATTTCGTAAAAGAATTTATTCAGCTCAAAAAGCAAATCTTTCTCTATAAGAATCACTATTTATAAGCCTAAATAACATTAACAGTGATAAAATTTAATCATTTAAGAAAAAGAAAATCTGAGTTAAGCGACTTGAGTAAAGCGTTTTTTTAAGGAACATTTTTTAAATGTCTTATTTTAACCCTTTAAGTAGCACGGTCATTTTTTCCTAATTTCTTTTAAAGAAAATCGCTAGTTTAAACTTTAAAGGCTTTTACCTCCGGATCTAGAAGGAGTTAGAAGATGCGTGGACCTGCCTGAATGATAGAATGGTTCCCAGTAGTAAAACTTCAAATTAATTCGCTAGAGGACAGAATCACGTAAAGTAGGGTCAAATTTGGAGGTTCTTGGATCACTCGTTGACCAAAAATGGTAAGAAAAACGGTCAAAATCTTAAAAAAGTGGATTTTTGGATTTTTTTGACTTTTTGGCTTAAAATCTCGCTTCGCCCTCCTATATAGCCCATGTCTAGTATACTCGTCATTGCTACTTAAAGGGTTAATAATTTTGATCAAAACTGATGAATGTAAAGTGTAGAAAACAATCTTTCTAATATTTTTAGTTCTAGTCACTCCATACTTGTAAAGTGCTTTTTTATGACTATCTGGTCCCCCACTCCCTCCCCACTACTCTTCCGTGATTTCCTGTAATAGTTATCACACGTTACCAAGTACAAAATGGGATATATATTTTTGAGTTTAGATTTCTCGTCATATTTTAAAATATAGAAAACTCTGAACGAGAAAAATAGTTTAGAATAATGCAGAGATAATAATTAAACCTTTTTACGTTTAGATTGTGTTCAACATAATGGAACAGTTATCAATTACAACGATGCCAATTTGAAGAAAGAAAGGTAAATTTGCAAGAGATGTTTAACCCTTTAATGACCCTCGTCATCGCGTTCCGTGCCAAAAATACTGATGCCGAGATATCTCGTCATCGCGTTCCGTTGAATATATGTTTTATCGTTCACTCTTTAGGATAATCTGTTCCCTCTTTCATTTCTTTAGTTCTTTTCCATTTTCAAAAAACTTCGATGTCATATTTGAACGTTTTACTTTCTCAACTAAACATGTCGATTTCATTGTTCCTAAACATAACATAAGCATATATGTCAGCTTGAAATATTTTTCCAGTTGACATTTTCATCTGTTTAAAAAGGTTTGGTAGAGATGAAGTAAGAAAAAAGACTTTCTATGGTTTCCTACACTCCACTGCTCCCAAAATCTGAACAAATTTTTACAAAATTTCTGAATTTTCACTAAAAACTTGGCGAATGAGGTGAATCATAAGCATGATTCATAAGCATATAATAAGCATAACCTCTGCCTGGATGCTTTGAGAATTTAAGCATACACCAGCCTGATCAAGGGGCATACACTTGCTTATAAAAAGAAAAACATGCATTCGAATTCACTTCTCTTTTATATTTTCTCATAATTAGGATTATCGTGATACACTTGTCGATATTAAATCAATATTCAAAAACTGTTACTTTATGAGTTTGGAAATTATTCTTGTCGCGAGTTAGGGAGTTGCTAGTTTCGAGTTGGGGAGTTAAAAAATTACCGGCTACCGAAAAAGAATAACATACATCAAAAGTACGATTTTGAAAGTAAATGTAATTATGAGAGTAATATATTTCCTGCATCACATTGTGTATAAATATAATTCTTGATTAAAGTGACTTTAGAACCTTTGTATTTTATAATGTGATCAAAATTTTTATTAAAAAGTGTCAATTTCAATGATAAAATGACAAAAGAAAGTGTCATTATTTTTCTGGCTCTATAAGCTATCTCTACGAATTTTTTGAGGCTAAGATGACTGTCAACTTATATCCTTTTATACAATAAGCATCACTTGCAGTATGATCAATATTTTTGGGGAATTTGTTTGACAATCATTTTATTTAAAGATTTTGTCAATATTTTTACAAGAACGTGTCATGTTGTCATGTTGTCAGCATTATGACAATGACATAACAGTACTAATATTTAAGTATTTTGGCTTTGCTAGCCAGCACCTTACCATTTTCATGATCTTAAAGTCAATAATATGTTTCGTACTGGCTAATTTGAAATTTGTACTTTTTGGCTACATTAGTTTAAATTAGAAATTTTCGGTCGCCGTAAAGTTTCACCAACATCCCAAGTCGAAACTAGCAACTCCCCAACTCCCCAACTCACCAACTAGAACATTACCTAGACTCTTACTTTATATGGATATAAATCTAAAATTGATCGCTTCCTTACACCTATCAATAATCTAAATTATATTCAATCATAATCATAGAATATTGATTTGGGCCCTTACACTTGCTCAAAATTATAGGTAATATTACAAACAATAGAAACACTTGCCCTTTTTTCAAGAAGAGAAATTTTTTCTCTCTGAATGAAAATGTTTGTTTACATAAGCAAAATCAATAGTTTTTCCCTTTTTTCTATTGTTTAATATTGACTGGAAGGGGAATTTAATTGAAAAATTTCAATTTAAATCAACTCTCGCTCAATAATGGAACAATAGAGCACTTTCATGAATTTGAACATCATTTAAATTCAATTTTTTACCTTACACTCAGCAATATTAGCTCAATAAATATTGATTTAATATTGACAGGTGTATCACGGCCTTATGCAAAAGACACTGTAGGATATTAATATCATCAAGCTCGACTGAATAATATCCGATTTTTCACGTTGAATATATGGTTTATCGTTCACCAATTAGCAGGAAAGCATTTTAATTTTCCCTATTGCGTATGGCATACTGGAGAAGTGGGACGTGGGACGGTTGGACGCTCAGGTGGGACGCTCGAGTGGGACGCTCAGGTGGGACGCTCAAGTGGGACGGTAGTGGGACGCTAAGGTGGGACGGTAGTGGGACGCTAAAGTGGGACGGTAGTGGGACGCTAAGGGTGGGACGGTATGGGACGCTAAGGTGGGACGGTAGTGGGACGCTAAAGTGGGACGGTAAGGTGGGACGCTAACGCTGGTGGGACGGTAGTGGGACGCTAAGGTGGGACGGTAGTGGGACGCTAAGGTGGGACGGTAGTGGGACGCTAAGGTGGGACGGTAGTGGGACGCTAAGGTGGGACGGTAGTGGGACGCTAAGGTGGGACGGTAGTGGGGACGCAAGGTGGGACGGTAGTGGGACGCTAAGTTGGGACGGTAGTGGGGACGCTAAGGTGGGAGGTGGGACGGTAGTGGGACGCTCAAGTGGGACGGGTAGGGACGCTCTTTTATATGTATTTTGTCTTTTTCTTTTTATAATACAGTGAAGAGGGACAGGTCAAGTACTTATAAACAATACACAGATCGATCGAAATGTTTTTGACTTTTTTCATAGTGAATGGATTATAAAATAATAACATAATCAATTTGATCGAAGCTACAAAGACCTAGCCCATGAGGTCCAAGGTCAGTTCACCCGTATATGCAGTAGTGTTTTTTATAAGGATTTTTGAATTGCGTAGTATCGTATTGGTTCGATAGTACATTGCTAGCGTGCCGGACTCAGAATCATTGACAAGAGACTTTGGTAGTTCGAGCCAGGGTCAAATTTTCAGTTTTGAAAAAAAATTCTAAGTCGCAAGGCGTTCTAATCATTTAGCTACATTTCACTCTTGGTGTTTTCAAGTTAGTCTTTAATTATTGGAAATATGAATTAAAAAGGAAAATACTTTCATTTGTCTTTTTTTTCTACGCTCAATGTCAATTTTCAGGATAGGACTCGAGGTTTGTTTACATCAGAGGAAACCCCGTTCTATTTAATTGTTAAAAAAATTCCATGACACAGCATTCGAAAAAGTAGAATAATTGGGCTTTCCACAAGTATATTACTTTTGATAATATAAACGAGATTGCTCACGGAAATATCTAACCCGGGCCTGTCAATTATTTTCTAGACCTGTCAATCACTTTTTTGGCAGCATATTCAGTCAGTTTTGCTTTTCTTTTCTTCGTGGTTCTGAAAAAAGTGTTTATAAGATATAATAAAAAAAGACGAAAGCCGATTTTTTAGCATTTTTTTAGTTGAAAGTTTTGGAACATTAGATTTTCAAGACAAGGGAAAGTCATAACTCTTGACTCTTGACTCTCCACCCGCTAATCAACCTTATCCATTTTGAAATACTGTACTTGAATCAAACTGCATTGAGCTGAGGTGACACTCCGGGGGGGGGTTACCAATTGACAGTATGCTTTAGCGTGGGCGGCCGCCAATACGCCATCGGAATATCAGATAGCCTAAACCGCTGCAGATACCCGTCGCGGCGTCGGTCAATTTGCCTGACTGCCCCCCCCCAATTTTTGTTTCTTAAAATTTTAACGGAAATTTTCAAAAATATCAATAAGAGCTCATAAAACCAGAAAAAGTTTGATCAATGTTGACAAAACAGACAAAATAACACAATTTTCGTCGCACCCGTATAGGATTCAAACTCTCTATAATCATTACCCTTAAGTTGCCGTTTCATCGACTTATCCACTCGGCCACGCAGCTGATGTGCAAGAGAAATCAACAATGATTATCATGAGACCTTTATTTTGCCATGACTTATAATTTTACCCTGTCAAGGTATTGACTTCTTAAAGAAATGATTTTAGATTATTTCCAACATGCAAGAGCCGATTGCACTAAATATATATAACACTCGAAAACTATCATGTTATATTTTTTTGTAATTAAATCTTGCATCAGCAGTTTCGAAACAAAAGCATGCTATATTTTTATGTAAAATTATTTTTATAAAGTGAAACGCTTCCTAGGATTAAAGGAAATAAACCAGCTGTGCTGGAATGTCAGCCCGAAAGGATAAGAAAGATTAGAAGATAAGAAGATTAAAATAATTAATTCAAGGAAAACTAGTTGTCCCTTATTTTCCAAGGAAAATTAGTTATCGCGTATTTTCCAAGAAAATTTAGTTATTGCGTATTTTCCAAGGAAATTTTTAGTTATTGCGTATTTTCCAAGGAAATTTAGTTTATTGCGTATTTTTCCAAGGAAGATCACTAGACCGTATTTCCAAGGAAAATCACTGGTCCGTATTTTTCTGAGGAAAATTAGTTGTTGCGTATTTTCCAAGGAAAATCCTTTGCTCCGTTCTTTCCCAGGAAAATCAATTTTCTCACGTATTCTCCAAGGAAAATCACAGCACTTTATTGATTTTCTTTTGAAAGAAAAGGTATTTCCCTTGCAAAAAATACAAAATAACTGAAATTCCTTGAGCAATCATTAGTTGAATTTTTCTTTTTGAAAAAAGAAGATTATTATTCCCTTGAGAAAACCACAGAAAATCAATTTCCTATGCGAAAATTCATAGCCTGTCTTATTTAATTGGAAATACAGATTTTATTTATTTTTCTCTTGGAAAACTGCTCAGAATGATGATTTCACAAACTGGGGGGAGGAGTCTTCAAAAGTCATGCATCCGACATCATCTAGTATAACAGCTAAAAAGTCCGATAAGGCAATCGAAGGTTGCTCCAGTTTTTCCGAACCGATTTTGTCCGGCAAAAAGTGTCAAAAGAATATTTGTTTCAGAAAAAACGTTATTAGCCTGTCTGACTAGCCAACCAATTTTTAACACTTCAAAGTAGGCGGAGGACCGTGTCCGTCTAGTACAGACTTTTAAACTAAATTTAGGGAAAAAATCTCTCAAAGGGTCCCAAAATCATCAAAATTTTGTCTCTCAAAGGGGCGATTTTCGATTTTTGCCTCGGACATACCTGTCACCTCGCAAAAACCTAGTACCCCCCCCCCCGGAGCATCCGTACCCCTTTTTGCCAATACCCCCCCCCCCATGTATATCTCGAGGAAAGTGTATTGGAACTTTGTATGATTCAAAGACAGATTTTGGATGAAAATTGTATCAAAAGTATCAAAAGATTAAAGGACAACAACAAGATCTGCTATTTAAAAAGATAAATTTCTCGTCCTCCGTGCTTGAAAAATCAATATTTTTGATTAGGTCTGAAATATTTTTGATCCCTGTGGATAGATTAGTTTAGAAAAGAAAAAAAATACGTGTGGGGGAATCGAACCCTGGACCACCTAACCTTGAATCTGATGCTCTACCGACTGAGCTAGTTAGTCATGTTTCTTCGGCGAGAGCAAATGTTTTTATATTACCATAAAAAGTAATAAAAAATGACGTAATGTAATTGCGTAAAACATTTTCATTCGCGCATACAAACAATAGGCAGGATTTTCATTGTTATTTTGTCGATACTGGCGTAATCATTTGAGAGTATTCCGATCAGAATAACAACTAATACTGAAAGTATTCATTTACTCATATTGAGTTCTTTTTTACTCGTACATAATTATCAGAGAAGCAAAAATACAAAAGCCTTACGAGAGAGCGTCCCACTACCGTCCCACCTTAGCGTCCCACTACAGTCCCACCTGAGCGTCCCACTACCGTCCCACCTTAGCGTCCCACTACCGTCCCACTTTAGCGTCCCACTACCGTCCCACCTTAGCGTCCCACTACCGTCCCACCTGAGCGTCCCACCTGAGCGTCCCACTCGAGCGTCCCACCTGAGCGTCCCACCGTCCCACGTCCCACTTCTCCAGTATGCCATTGCGTATTGCATTCAGTCTTTCTCTCTTTTTATGACATTTTCGAACGTTTTACTATCTTATTTAAGGAAACCTGGAAAACCCGAGTTATTTTTCCCGAGTTATTTTTCCGAGTTACACTCAAATTTATAACTCGCTTTTTTTTCCTTCCATTAGATTTTCGAGTTATTTCATGAATTTTAACTCGGTTTTTTTTCCTTCCATTAAATTGTCGAGTTATTTCAAGAATTTTAACTCGGTTTTTTTTCTTCCATTAATTTTTCGAGTTATTTCAAGATTTTTAACTAGTTTTTTTTCCTTCTTTTAAGATTTCGAGTTATTTTTCCTTTCTTTAAACTTTTAATTAGATTATCCCCTACTTCTTCAAAATTTTAGAGAGATTAAATAATACCCTCAAGGGCCTCTTATCCCGTACTATTTGTGTGCCAAAGTGCACCTAAAATCAAACAGGTATTGGCATGTATATTGGTTGCCTCATTATTATGATATTTAATGCTACCTTAAGTGGGTTAATTTTTCACGATTCAAAAAATCTAAAATTTTCGCGTGGAATGAATTTCGCGAATCAGCCTCTTTTTCACCTAATTTCTGTTAATATTTACAAGGATACTCAGTATCTACTTTGTTTATTTTATCTATTTTGCTTTGGTTCCGTATTTTATTCCATAATGGCAGATTAGCTGCGCGGAACATTCTAGTTCTTATAAAAGCACAATTTCTAGCATAGATGCTAATGTCTCAAGTTTCTGTCTAAATCCACCTCCATCGACTATGAATTCAACAGGTTATGGGCCCAGTGCCAACACACACTGGAAAAACATTACGTTTGACGGAGACGAACGAAAATTTGAACTATGGGAAGTAAAATTCCTTGGATACATGAAGATTAGAAAACTCAAAAACATTTTTGTTGGTGAAGATGATGTTTCCGCCGACAACAAGGAACTTGCTTTTGCTGAGCTTATTCAAGTACTTGATGAACGTTCTATCTCCTTGATAATGAGAGATGCAAGAGATGATGGACGTAAAGCATTCCAAATACTTCGAGAACATTACGCAGGCAGTGGTAAGCCCCGAATTATCACACTTTATACCCAGCTCACTTCGCTGAAGAAAAAACCTAATGAAACCATTACTGACTACGTTCTACGAGCAGAATCTGCAGCAAATGCACTTCGTATGTCAAAGGAGACGGTTAGCGATGGCCTCCTTGTTGCCATGGTTGTTAAGGGGCTACCAGACGAATACCAATCATTCATAGCAGTTACAACCCAATCTGAAGAAATCATCCAAGATTTTCAAAAATTTAAACAAACTTTGAAAAATTTTGAAGACACTGAAAATGCCAGATCTCAACGTTCTGCTGGACAAGTACAACCTGATAAAAACTCTGTCATGAAAACCAACGACCAGCATCATCGTTCTAAAGTTACTTGCTACAACTGTGGAATCCCAGGACACAAAGCACCAGATTGCACCAAACCAAAGCAGAATCGAAAATACTGCTCTCATTGCAAGTCTTCGACGCATTTTGAATCAAATTGTCGAAAAATCAAAAAGCATTCATCAAAGAAAGCAGGAAATCTTGACGAAGCAGACCACAGTTTTGCTTTTAAATGTGATGACAACGACAATAACTTAAAACTTATGTCTGATATTGATACCTTTTTAGTGGATTGTGGTGCCACATCTCACATGGTCAATACCGATGCAAATTTTATATCCACCGATGACGATTTCAAACCGGAAAACCATTACATCGAGCTTGCAGATGGATCTCTTGTCAATAATTTAGCAAAGAAAAGAGGGACAGTGTTAATTTCTTTGCGTACATCTGACAATAAGATTGTTAAAGCAACATTGGAAAATACCCTGTATGTACCTTCATTTCCGCAATCCATATTTTTTTTCAGTTAGACGAGCACTCGAAAAAGGAGCCAAAGTAATTTTTGATGGCGAAAAATCAAACCTTATTTACAATGGAACGTCTTTTCCCTTTGTACAACATGCTCGTCTCTACTACCTATGCAAATCGTCAGAAAATACCAGTCGTAAAGAAAGTCTTGAAACTTGGCACAAAATTTTGGGACATTGTAATTTATCTGATGTGAAAAGTCTAGAAAATGTCGTCCAGGGGATGACTATTACAGAGTCAAAGCCATTCGACTGTGAAACCTGTGTTTTATCCAAACAAACAAACACTCGAAATGTTGATCCAGACATCAGAGCAACCAAACCCTTTGAGCTTATTCACACTGATCTTGCTGGACCTGTGGACCCAGTTGCCAAAGAGGGATATCGATATGCCATGATCTTTGTTGACGATTACTCAAGCTGCTCATTTACCTACTTTCTCAAGGAGAAGTCAGATGCTGTGAAAGCCACCGAAAAGTTCTTTGCAGACACCAGCCCATATGGTAAGATTAAAACATTGAACTTTCATACTGAGATTATTCCCAATGGAGATACCGAAAGAATTCGAAGTGATAATGGAGGGGAGTACATCTCTGAAGAATTTAAAACACTGCTCAGAAATCGTAATATAAAACATGAGCTTACATCACCATACTCTCCGCACCAAAATGGTACCTCTGAACGAAATTGGCGTACCCTGTTCGAGATGGCCCGGGCACTCATCATTGATTCAGGTTTACCAAAATATCTATGGACCTACGCATTGATGACCGCAACACACATCAGAAACCGATGCTATGTTCAACGCATCAAGACCACTCCTTACAGCCTTATCACAGGACGAAAACCTAACATTGCCCAGCTCCACATCTTTGGTACCGTGTGTTACTCATACAACCACAACTACGTGAAGAAGCTAGATCCACGTTGCAAGAAAGGTTATTTTGTGGGCTACGATCGAAACAGCCCATCCTTTCTCGTCTACTACCCTGAAAACAGAACAGTCATGAAACATAGACTTGTTAAATTTACTGATCGTTTCGAGCACAGTGATGATGCATCTGAGCCAGATTTCCATATTGAACCAGCTAACCCAGCTGAAGTTAAGGTCGACGCCAAAGACCACGAAATCAAAGCAGAACCAGTCAGAGCTGAACCATCACAACCAAAGTCGTATCCTTTGAGGAACCGGCAAGAACCCAAAGTCGAAGACAAAGATTCTGTCAATCACGTCCACATTGATTTTTGCTATCATGTCAAAACTCCAGTCACATACCATGAAGCTGTGAATTGCACTGAAGCATCAAACTGGCAAATGGCCATGGAGAACGAAATACAGTCACTGAAACGTAATGATACCTACACACACTAACTGATCCGCCAACCAACCGTGCCGTTGTCGATGGGAAATGGGTATACAAAGTCAAAGGTGACCCAGATCAACCAACATTTAAAGCAAGGTATGTTGCCAAAGGTTATAGCCAGATCGAAGGAATCGACTACACTGAAACCTTTTCACCTACCGCTCGTATGGAGACAATCCGATCACTGATCCAACTTGCTGTTCAAGAAGATTTAATCGTTCATCAAATGGATGTCAAAACAGCTTTTCTACACGCACCTATCGATGAAGACATCTACGTATCTCAACCAATCGGTTATGCCATCGAAAATAAAGTTTGGAAGTTGCAGAAATCGTTATATGGCCTTAAGCAAAGCGGCCGCAACTGGCACAAACTCTTACATGACTATGTTGTCAATGAACTTAACTTCAAACAGTCTGCATCCGATCCATGTCTCTTCTCAAAACGTAACGAGAGAGACACAGTCATTCTACTAGTTTGGGTCGATGATATTATTATAGCAGCAAATTCAATGCAACTCCTGAAGTCAATCAAAGAAAAGCTTATCTACTAAGTTCGAGATGAAAGATCTTGGACAATTATCCACGTTCCTCGGCATAACATTTGAACACCGAGATGAAACTATCACCATGTCACAAAGTCACTACTTGGAGAACATTCTAAAAACTTTTGGTTTCAATGACTGTAGACCAAGAACGACACCGTGTGAGCAGAACATCAATTCGTACGCTGAAGCCACACACCAAATATACGACAACCACCAATATCGTCAAATGGTTGGAAGCCTGATATATGCGATGACTTGTACCCGACCTGATCTATCGTTTGTCGTAACCAAACTATCTCAACATCTTTCCTGTCCTGATCCTGGAGATTGCGCAATGATAAAACATGTCTTCCAGTACGTCAAGAAGACTGTTGATCGCAAGTTGACCTTCCGAAAGTCATCAACCCCTCTTCGTGTTCATGCATTCAGCGACGCCGATTGGGCTACATCTGTGGAAGACCGCCGAAGCGTTACCGGATACTCTATTAGTCTCAACCCAGAAGGTCCTGCTGTCAGTTGGAAGTCTAAGAAGCAGTCGTCTGTCGCTTTATCAACGTGTGAAGCTGAGTACATGGCTATATCAATTACTTGTCAAGAGACAATTTATCTCAATCGTTTGATCAACGAATTACTCCAATCGAAAACGCAACCAATTATTGTCAAAAATGACAATCAGGGTGCCTTAGCACTCGTAAAGAATCCTGTGAAGCATACGAAAGCGAAGCATATAGATATCCGCTACCACTTCATTAGGGAATGTTATGATGAAGGAAGTATTTTGTTAGATTATGTCCCGTCCGGGGACAATGTTGCTGATATCTTTACGAAACCACCAAAGAAACAGTATCTACTCAAATTCGAACAATTTCTCTTTGGACAAAAGTAAAAAGGAGAAAGTTGCCCTCAAGGGGGGATGTTAATATTTACAAGGATACTCAGTATCTACTTTGTTTATTTTATCTATTTTGCTTTGGTTCCGTATTTTATTCCATAATGGCAGATTAGCTGCGCGGAACATTCTAGTTATTATAAAAAAGCACAATTTCTAGCATAGATGCTAATGTCTCAAGTTTCTGTCTAAATCCACCTCCATCGACTATGAATTCAACAAAATATCGTTCCGGTGGAAAATTATACCCCAATTTTCGTCCCCACTGAAAATAATCAAATAAACCAATCCTCAATGCAAAATATCATGCTATGTTTACCATTCCCACTGAATTTTATGACTTGAAAACGAAAGAATTCAAATCCCTGGTCATAAAAAATAAGGGAATATCGATTCCCATCAAGTTTCAGTCCGTTATTTTTACCCCCACTGGCTGAAAAAATTCTGCCAGGTCTGTGAGAAGGGGTTTTGGTTAGGATGTGCATCTTTTTTTGATGCCTCAACGTCAGCGTTCAGGTCTCCTCCGACTGTGACAAATACTAAAATTCAACAAAAGGAGCAGTTGAAGAAAAATCATACAGGTCAAGAAATAATACAGCCGTCTTTCTTATTGGCTTTAGGTTGAGTTTGCGCCTTGGAGTATTTTGGTGACGTTTGATGTGACGACGTCGTGTAACTCGGCACGTTTGTTGACGGTGAAAAACTCGAATCCTCAGTAAGATTTAAAACGTTTGAAGCAGCTGCAACACTTCTTCTGGGTCTTTCATTTAGAGGTTTCAATTTGTGTTTGTAACTGAGAGAATTGATTGCTTGTTTCTGTCTTCGGAGAGCACTTTGATCAAAATCTACAGAATAACGGTTACCACGCAACGCCAGGTTTTCGTCATCTTCTAAGAACGTGATCAGATATTGAGGATAGCATTGATCGCGCTCAAAGACGATATACATTGAAGGTGATGAGATGTTATCGACACAGCTATCGTAAAGTGTGTGAGGATCTAAAGGTGATATTGGTGGTGGTCGTTTGATGTCAGAACTTCCCTACAAATGAAAAACATTGGAAATAAGTGGCTTCATTTCCCATCCAGGAGTCTCGAGTCTAGCCATTCGGGCTTTGAAGTCAATGGTTACAACTGCGAAAAATGATACCCCAATGAAGAAAGCTTAAAATGAATGAAAGTTTACGCCACCTCAGAGTATCAGATGCCCGGAGGGAAACCAACAACAACATGGCTAAGTGTAATAAAAAAAGACTTTAAACTTAAACTTTAAACTTGAGCTGGGAATACTCTACGAATGGAATACCATCATTAACCGCTTATAACTAGCCTCTACCTTCACCCCACCTCCCTTTCCCCTCTTCTGTCCCACTGCGAAATGATCACGGTGTTACCATAGATTTATAAAGCCCGAAGGGCTAGATGTCGTGCTTTGAGCTCTTCCAAGCAAAAAAAAGTGAATATCGCAAAGAATTTTGCTGCTATAGTTTTCGCAAACACGCGAAGTTTTTTATTGGTCAAGCACTGAAATTCTGTTATAATGTCACATGACTTAGGTAGGATTCCCTTCCTAACCTCGGCACAGTTTTCAGCCGAAGCACGACATCTAGCCCTTCGGGCTTTAAAATCTATGGGTGTTCCTTTTTCCACGTCATCAGCCAAATTTTATTTTCTATTTTAATTTGTTTTTCTCAAGTACATGATTCTGAAAAATAATACCGGTAATTTAATCGTTTTTACGATCATGGCCGAAAATGCCAGCTCCGAAGAATTTACAGAATTAGATTTGGCAAGTTTATTTGTGAAAGTCTAGCCGTACAGGGCTCAACTGGCTGCTCATAAGATGCATTCAAGAAACGTTACGACAAATATCTGTGCCCGATACCTGACTGGAGAAATAAATATCATTGAAACAAACTGAAGTCAGTAAAGTAAAAAAATATATATTTTTCTATACCTTTGTATATCTTCCTGCCAGAACCTTTGCTACGAACATATATTTGATTTTATTGGAATCCGGTCGCGTGAAGTTGCGACTGTAAGAAGCTTGTGTGGCGAAATAACTTCCTTGGCCGAACATCGTTGCGTTTTTACCGTTCAATCTCCAATCAAAATTCTGTTTACATATCCCATCAACCACTGCGGCATCAGTCCCATGATACAGCTCGAGTTCATTGACATTGTTTTCGCCCAGCTTCTTTGCGAGTATTTTCTTTTTGCTGAGAAAAAAATATATAAAGAAGATATACATAGTCGTTTATATGGACAAATTTCTCAACAGGCTGAAACTTCGTAAAGAAGATCCTATAAGGATACAATGCTGAGCCCCAGAAAGAAGCCCATCGATGCGAGGATTGGAAAAGACTCGAAATGAGGTCTAAGAGACTACTTAATCCTCATACGAGATCGGCTAATTCTGGTGATTTATGAAGCATTGAATATGCTCCCTCCCAGAAAACTTCTATTTTCATTTTCCGTAGGTAAAAGTTTTTTGAAAAAAACTTTCAGGCGTTGGAAATTTTGTCCAAACTTCAACTGTACTCACAATAAGTATATACCTTTGGTACTTTTGATAAAACTCTGCATTACAGATTTCTTCCACATCCAAAACAGTCATATTTCTTGCTAGTGAAGTTTTGAACTGTTGTGTGATTTGTTGTTTTTTGGTTGGTTCGACATCGAGACGACCACCTTCTAAGGAAACTTCTTTCGGCCAATGCCAAGGTGTGATGTCTTCCTCTTGTGGCGTTGATGACCTGTTGAAATCATATGAAAACATCATACGAACGAATATTATTTTGTAAACCTAAGAAATTGCTTTATTTTATGTGAGTGTGATAAATTGCGTGGGTTGCGTGCCTTCGTGGGTCGGGAAAAAATTCGTGGGTCCGAAAAAAAAATTCGTGGGTCCATGAAAAAAAATCGTGGGTCCATGAAAAAAATTCGTGGGTCCAAAAAAAAAATTCGTGGGTCCAAAAAAAAAAATTCGTGGGTTCACAAAAAAAATTCGTGGGTCCATGAAAAAAATTCGTGGGTCCAAAAAAAAAATTCGTGGGTTCACAAAAAAAATTCGTGGGTCCAGAAAAAAAATTCGTGGGTCAAGAAAAAAAATTCGTGGGTCCATGAAAAAAATTCGTGGGTCCATGAAAAAAATTCGTGGGTCCAAAAAAAAAATTCGTGGGTCCATGAAAAAAATTCGTGGGTCCATGAAAAAAATTCGTGGGTTCACAAAAAAATTCAACGAAATGAGAAACGCCGTAATAATGTGACATAATTTGTGGTTAAAAATAAAGAGACATAAAATCCAACGGGGTTATCCAAAACGGATTTTTTTTCTTTTTTTTCTATTGTTCTTTGGGGATGAGACATTTAAGTCGATCAAAGCTTAGTGGGGATTTAAAGATTTTTTACGTTTTTCAATGGGGATATGAGCCTTTTTTCAGTTGCTATGCTTTAATTCACCGGGGAAGATTTTTTGGGCCTGAATTTCCAGTGGGTAGGGGTCCCACCGGGTCTGTGAAACAGGGGTGTCATGATATTCCTAAGTAACAACGCTTATTTATTCATTTTTCATACTTCTTTGATGAAAGAAGACCTTTGAAAAACAGACACTTTGAAAAACAGAGACATTTTTCCTTGAATTCCCCTAATGTTTGTTTACATGTCAGGGAAAACCCGCATTTAACAATAGCAAAAAATTTGTAGGTCAAAACATTCGAAAAGTATAATCAAAGGGCTTTCCAAATATGTATAATGTTATGGGGTTTCCTTTTGAAGAATGTGGTGATTTTCGAACAAGAAGAGATCTCGGAAGAGATGGCATAATAAAAACTTTTCTAAAATCTAGATTTTGACGTAAAGGGCATAGGAAATTTTGGCATGAGTATTTAGTTTTTAGTTTTATAAAGAGTTCAAAGCATTTAAAAATCCAAAACATATTTTACATTGATCAACAAAAGTAAATTAAACATCGAGCTGGGTTTGATTTTCAAACTAACAGCCTAAAATTTTCAAATAAAACTGGAAAATAGTCTGGAAAATAGTCTGGATGAAGAACTTCGAAAAAAAAATCCCTTTTTCGCACAAATGGCCGGCAGTTGTTTCTAGCTACTCATTCTTTTTTGCCATTTTTCATCTCCAAATTAAATAAAAACTTACTGGTCATCCTTGGTAGTTTTTGATATCCAAAATTGAATCACCATTTGATAAGAATAAATTTTAGATAAATAAAGGCTGCCTTCGATAACAGAATTTCGAAGGCAGGAAAGTCTACTGTGAAAACTGAAGCAAACAAAGCATTCCATTTCTATACATACATACCTCTTTCAATCGAATCTCAATTTAATTAATTCTACAACTTTCCTTCATTCTCAAGTTTTATTTTTGAGAATGAGAGTAATAATTAAAGCACGATAAGGTTTTATTTTTTGAAAATAGCTCAATGTGTTCTTTTCAAAAGCCAAAGTCTCAAATGAAAGTTTTTGTTTTGATTTTGATTGCAACATTTTCGAATCTTTCGAATGCGTGACGCAATTTGATTGGCACAAAATAGAACGCGCGCGAAAAAACAATGCAATGACTTCTTCTCTGAGATGACAAAAATCGCAACACCAATTTCGATTCGCGCGATTTGTCCCATTAAATTAATCCGTAATTTGAGCCCTAAGTTGGTGAAAGGAATGGGAAGAAATCTTTTTTTTCAATTGCATGAAATAAGTTTAATAGCAAAAATTGCATTATCTTTAAAAAAAATTTCTCTCTTTGCTAGCTAGGATTTCGTAATAAATCTTTTGAATAGAGCCCAAGTTTCTGTTCTATTGTATTAAATTTAAAGCGTAAACTGTAGCTTAAAAGATTAATATTTTGACTCCTTATGGCTCGTGTCTTGGTCTTGTCGTCTATGTCATTTCCATAAAATTTCTTCTTTTGTTAACTTTTAACTAAAGTAAATTCCTTCAACCTCGTGTTTATCTAAAAATATTTCCTTTACTTTGATAGTTTCTTTATATATACAGTTTAAAATACAAAGTGCACGACATTTTTTTAGGAATAAGAATTTTCTTAAAGTCAAAGAAGTTGAAAAAAAAATTCACATACCTAAATATTTTGTGTACAAAAACACGAGAAATCATTTTATCTTTATCTGTCTTTTTTCTTTTCTTCAAATTCTTTTTTTAATTTCGCTTAGCGAAAGTATTACGATAGCCTTTCTGCGGCGGCGGCGGGGGAGAATTTTTTTGGGGCGAAGATTATGGCGTTGGCGTTTGACCCGGGCGTTCTCTGGTTAGTTGGTTCAGTATACTATGGAGATAATCATAAGTCGCGTTTTTTTTGCTCGAATATTAATTCCACAAATTTAAGCATATAACTGATTGTTTTTTATTTATTTTCTTATAAGCATATACTTTATAAGAATCAACTCAATAACTCTTGATAGACGATGATATATCTTTCGGTAATTAGTTCTTACAAAGTAAACAAGGGACAGCAAACAATATGAGCATATTTGTTTTTCTTATAAGCATATACTTTATAAGAATCAACTCAATAACTCATGATAGACGGTGATATATCTTTCGGTAATTAGTTCTTACAAAGTAAACAAGGGATGGCGTACAATATGAGCATATTTATTTTTCTTATAAGCATATACTTTATAAGAATCAACTCAATAACTCATGATAGACGGTGATATATCTTTCGGTAATTAGTTCTTACAAAGTAAACAAGGATGGCGAACAATATGAGCATATTTATTTTTCTTATAAGCATATACTTTATAAGAATCAACTCAATAACTCTTGATAGACGGTGATATACCTTTCGGTAATTAGTTCTTACAAAGTAAACAAGGGACAGCAAACAATATGAGCATATTTATTTTTCTTATAAGCATATACTTTATAAGAATCAACTCAATAACTCTTGATAGACAGTGATATATCTTTCGGTAATTAGTTCTTACAAAGTAAACAAGGGATGGCGAACAATATGAGCATATTTATTTTTCTTATAAGCATATACTTTATAAGAATCAACTCAATAACTCTTGATAGACGGTGATATACCTTTCGGTAATTAGTTCTTACAAAGTAAACAAGGGACAGCAAACAATATGAGCATATTTATTTTTCTTATAAGCATATACTTTATAAGAATCAACTCAATAACTCTTGATAGACAGTGATATATCTTTCGGTAATTAGTTCTTACAAAGTAAACAAGGGATGGCGAACAATATGAGCATATTTATTTTTCTTATAAGCATATACTTTATAAGAATCAACTCAATAACTCATGATAGACGGTAATATACCTTTCGGTAATTATTTCTTACAAAGTAAACAAGGGACAGTAAACAATATGAGCATATTTGTTTTTCTTATAAGCATATACTTTATAAGAATCAACTCAATAACTCATGATAGACGGTGATATATCTTTCGGTAATTAGTTCTTACAAAGTAAACAAGGGATGGCAAACAATATGAGCATATTTATTTTTCTTATAAGCATATACTTTATAAGAATCAACTCAATAGCTCTTGATAGACGGTGATATACCTTTCGGTAATTATTTCTTACAAAGTAAACAAGGGACAGCAAACAATATGAGCATATTTATTTTTCTTATAAGCATATACTTTATAAGAATCAACTCAATAACTCATGATAGACGGTGATATATCTTTCGGTAATTAGTTCTTACAAAGTAAACAAGGAATGGCGAACAATATGAGCATATTTTATTTTTCTTATAAGCATATACTTTATAAGAATCAACTCAATAACTCTTGATAGACGGTGATATATCTTTCGGTAATTAGTTCTTACAAAGTAAACAAGGGATGGCGAACAATATGAGCATATTTATTTTTCTTATAAGCATATACTTTATAAGAATCAACTCAATAACTCTTGATAGACGGTGATATACCTTTTGGTAATTAGTTCTTACAAAGTAAACAAGGGATGGCGTAAAGTATGAGTATTTTTACTTTTCTTGTAAGCATATACTTTATAAGAATCAAATAAATAACTCTTGATAGACGGTGAGATACCTTTCGGTAATTAGTTCTTACAAAGTAAACAAGGGACGGCGCACAATGTGAGCATATTTATTTTTTATAAGCATATACTTTGTAAGAGTTCTTAAAAATTAAACAGCAATTGTTCTTAAATTGGTCTTATTTTTTTAGTGATTTTAAGTCTCCTTTTTCTTGTAAAATTGTTTCATCAAGGCTCGATGTAAAGTAGATTTCAGATTAGCTTTTATCTCTACTTCTTCTTTTTCCCATGCGGTTCAAATTCTAGGCGAAATTTTCGACTTCATGTCGTCTTGTTTGTTCTTGATCTTGATGTTGAAATTTTACACGAAAAAAATGCTTAAATGTACGGTGGCCGAGAGGGGACAGCACTTTTTTTTTCGCAGCGTGTTTTTTTTTCGCAGCGTGCTTTTTTTTCGCAGCGTGCTTTTTTTTCGCAGCGCGTTTTTTTTTTGCAGCGTGCTTTTTTTTCGCAGCGCGTTTTTTTTTCGCAGCGCGTACTCTTTGCACGACTTTAAATTATCTGACACCCGATGTAGAAATTTTCTTCCGACACGCTAAAGCTCTGAAGGTCGGGAAAATTTTCAACATCTGGAAGAAATACATTACGGAATTTCGCCTGACCGCGTAATTTTTTAGAAAAGTGGGCCCGAGTGCAATTTGGACAGGGAAGGTGTCATGGCCGACAAAATTTGGGTCAGAAAAAACTTCAAAAGGTTTCACGAAATAAATTCAAATACAAAACTTTTTGGAGAAGGAATCATGCAAAATATTATCATTCTTTTCACAAGGAGGGCATGTAGAAATACTCAAATAAGTATTTTTCCTTCTTTAAACTGATCACAGAAGCAAAAACAAAATAGAAAAAATAACATTGTACACAAAAAAGCCTGAAAGAAGAGAAAAGTCATAATCAGCATCTATAATAACACTAAAAGAAAAACTAAAGCTATAGAAAATGAATACTAACCCTCAATGAACACTTTTGTGAAGTTTAATAAAGATTTTATCCAACTTCAGTTCTGGAACACTGAAGTCGGTTTGTCGGTTGTCGGCCGGTGGACAACAGTTATATTTGGAGGACGGTCTAAGATAGATAACAACATGAAAGTTACTGATAAAAGCCTAAGCCCATAGGATCATACCTGCTTTAGTTTCTTTGGTCTTTGAATGGTATAAAATTTGAGAAAGTGCAGAAAAAATCAGCCATCAAAACAAACAAAAACAAAAGTTATGATTATCAACTTTTCTGTGGTAGAAACACATTTTTTGGGTTGGTGCACATACAGAAATTACACTGGATACTAAAACTAATATTCAGGGAGTGATAAGTACAGTTAAACTACAAAAAATCCATCAAAAGAAACCAAAAACAACCATAACAGCACACATTTTTTGAAAATTACATCAGCCATGTTGTTTGTAATTTTTGCCGACATACTCATGACGTGGTAACTAACGACAGTGATTTGACGGTCTTTTTGAGGCGCCAGATCTCAAAAAAACAATTTTTGAGCGTTCAGCACGGCCCCGAAAATGAGGGCTAAACTTATGTCGGCACATCAATGGATGACTACTATTTCTCTCCGATGGTATATTGGCCCGCTCCTTTAGAGCTTTAGCGTGGGCGGCCGCCAATACGCCATCGGAGTATCAGATAAGACTTTAAAATACCCAGTTCAAATGCCGGCGAAGTGAGTGAACTGGCTAGACTGTTGTATAGTGCACCCAGTGTTACAGTGTTACTCAACTTCAATTCAACAACGCAAAATGGTTTATTGTACTGAATGTGGGAGTTTGATAAATGATGCCATGGCAATATTTTGTTCTAATTGTGGAACCAAAGCCTATTGTCACCAGACGAGACTAAAGCAAGGTGTGACTGATGAACGCGAAATAATTGAACATTATTTTAATGAAGGTTTATTGAAATACAACCAAATAGTCATCATGTTAAGAATATATCATGGTATCGAGATGAGCTTAAGAACACTGAAACGTCGTTTAAAGACATATAACCTGTCAAGAAGTTTTACAGACATCCCAGTACCTGCTTTATCAGCCTTAATTTTACGTGAAATGGAAGGGCCTGGCCAAGGTAAGGGATATCGAAGTATGTGTAACCACCTAAAACATTCCTTTGGTATTAGTGTAAAAAGGGATTTAGTGATGAATTTAATGAAGGAGCTTGATCCTGAGGGTGTTATGATCAGACGAAACCGACGATTAAACAGACGAGCATATTCTTCCCCTGGTGCCAACCATTGCTGGCATGTTGATGGGTACGACAAGCTCAAACCTTATGGCCTAGCAATTCATGGTTGTATCGATGGATTTTCCCGGAAGATCCTTTGGCTTAATGTAGTCAAATCAAATAACAATCCTGTGATAATTGCATCTAAGTATTTAGAAACTGTGAGAAGATTTAAATTTTGCCCAGCTAAGTTGAGATCCGATCTTGGAACTGAAAATGGAATCATGGCTGATGTTCATTGTTTTTTGGTTCAGAATGAAAATGCTCATTTCTATGGTACTTCGGTATCTAACCAAAGAATAGAAAACTGGTGGTCATTTCTAAAAAAATCATTCACTGGCTGGATTATTGACTTTTTTAAGGAGCTCATAAGTGATGGTAACCTCATCCTCGGCCATTATGTTCATTTGAAATGTGTGTGGTTTGTATTTTCCAAATTTTTACAAAATCAACTCAATGTTGTAAAAGATGAATGGAACTCTCATCATATAAGAAGTTCTCGTCATGATACTCAAGGAGGCATTCCAGATATACTATTTTATGCTCCAGAATCCGTCGGTTTTGAAGATAGAAAAAAAGATTTAGACGAGGATTTGATAGCTGACCTTTTAAACGAAAGAAACATTCCTCAAGAAGCGTCAAACGCCGTCGTGGAGAACACAGATGAAGAATTAAATGCGTATTTTCGATATGTTATAGAATCAGAAAACTTTCAATATCCTCCACAAAACTGGGCAGAAGCTAAAGAGACATTTTTACAAATTATCCATAAATGTGTATAATCAAGAGTATCTAAAACTTTTTTCGTTTAAATTAGACAAAAATACTTAGAGACAAAGTAACTTAATTTTGCTCAATCATTCGCCCTTAACCCTTTCGTTTTCGGTGTACTCTAGGGAGTCCGTACGTACACGAGTCCTGTCAACGGGAGGAGGGGGGCAAGAGGGTCATGGTCAAATATTGGCCTCCTCACCTCAAACCCAATGGAAATAATTCTTGCGGGAATTGATTTTCGTGTTTTTCCCGCAAAATATGATTTTTTTGAAAATTTTGTTAAAATTTTTAGGAAAATGAAAGAAATTCATCTGAAAAAAGGCCAAACCCGCGAAATGTATTTTTTTCGATTTTATATTTCGACCGGTAAAACTTTTTTCAAAGTCTGCAAGATTCTAAATATTTTTGAATATCTTAGGCAAGACCAATTCAATTTATTGTTCTACGGGCCCAACCGACTTATTTTTTGTCAAATCGAAAAATTAATAATATTGAAATTTCCTGAAATTCCACTACAATAAATTTTACACGCTAGTTATTTGTAACAATCCAGATATTTTTTGGAAAAAACTTTTGGTACCTTACCGTACCGACCTTGCTTGATTAATGAAAATCTCATTCTTATTCTCAACTTTAGTTGAGCTAGAATCTCAGAATGTTTGTTTGTGAGTTTGTTTGTCCGCAAACTTTTGGGCAGCGTAGAGAGCGGAATAATTGGTTTAAGGAGCTGAAATTTGGCACACGCCTTCCCTATGTTAAAACTTAGGGGCAGTTTTTTCAATTTTTTTAATTTCGCTCTTTTTCGGGAGTTATCCCCATTTTACCGGGAAATTTTTCTACTTGAATTTTTGCAATCTAGATATTTCATTCCGATTTTTGTTTATTCCTGAAATTGCCATCTGGGTTTACAATCGAGCCTTCCCTTTCCTGTGAACGATCGCCACGTAGGCTTATCAACCAAAGTTTACAATTTAGCCCTGCCTTATTCCGAGTGACCATCACTTTTGGATTACAATTTTAAGTCTTCCCTATTCCTGATTACTCATCACCCTATGGGTTTACGACTTAGCCTTCTCTTATTCCAATCACCATTCACCACAGGTTTACAATCGGCCTTCTCTTATCCGCCCTAGTACCCATTGCCCTTTTAAAAAAAGTGTTTACAATTGGGCCTTTCACTTTCACACGTATACTGAAGTTGAGCGCAGTGCTTTGGTCTGTCCAGTGCTTTAGCACGTTACAGTTTTAGACAAACAGTTGTCAGAATTTCGCAAAATATGGTCTGTCTTTGAGGATCTATATCTAAAGAAGATTTTTAAATTCTGTTTTGATATCCTAAATATGTCATCAGTTTTACGAAACTTTCTTTTCTCCATGGAGCGCCAAAATTACCAAAAATAATTTTTTCGATTTGTTCGCGTCATTCTATAGCTATGACGTCATCAGAGAATTCATTTATCTTCAAATTTGCAATGAAATACAGTGCTTTGTACTACAAAATTTAGAGGAAATTCAAAATATGCTGACGTAAGAAAAATGGACCATTTTAGTGAAATGAATTTGTCGGCTTACTAAAAGTTAGAAATTGTCACGGCACGTCAAAGCTAGGTTAAGCACGGGTTTATTTTGACCGTAAAGTGCGATACCGTAGGCCTGTACATAACTTGCCAAAGCAAACCATGCAAGTGAAATCTTATGTACAGGCCTACGGTATCGCACTTTACGGTCAAAATAAACCCGTGCTTAACCTCGCTAATCAGAAGGCATAAACCAGCATTTAAAAAAATTGAAGGGGGATGTTTTTGCCCCCCCCCCTCCCGCCAAAATAGGGTTACAGTTTTAAACGAAAGAATGGGCCAAACTTTGCGCAAATTTGCCAATTCAATAATTTATGAAATTTGAATTTTTAAGTTGTCAGGAGGTATGGGAGATAAAAAACAGGAGTATCAACAATGATTTGTAGTGAGATATTTATTGTCTTAATCTAAAGAGACTGATGGGTGATACGAAGTGCCAAATTGAATCGAGGATAACTCAGTGACTAAAATGTGCTAGTGTGATTTTCAAAAAATGTTTCTTTTTGGAAACAAACCATGCGTTTTGAGCATCCCTATTAAAAACCTTTTTCTGTAAAAAAATAGTTGAATAAGTCATTCCATCCCTCCAGCAATTAGTTTATATACCAAAAAGTAGGTCCAAAAAAAAAGGAAAAAAAGAACAAGTATGATTTTTATACTTCTTGAGATATATGCCAAAAAAACCACCTTTAACCGGACTTTATGAACTATGGTCATCGAATCATCCATCGCAAAACTTAATCTATAGGTCCAAAGAAAGCTAAAAATTCGTTCACAAAGTCCGGTTAAAGGTGGACATTTGGGCATTTCTTTCTGGACTAAGTATAAATAGAAAAGTCATCATAAATAAAACAGGGTAAAAATCTGGAGAAAAAGGATAATGATAAACAAGTTACCTAACATGATACTAAATATCTTTCAGTGATCTAAAGTGATTATCTGATCTCTTCGAAACCGTTGTTGCTAAACAATAGCACTACACTTTAAAATTCTTCAACATTTTCCAAAGGTTTTTTTTTCATGAAGCAAAAATTTAAACATTCACAAAAGAATAAATGCAACAGAAAGAACCTAGCATTGAAATAGATCAGAAATCTACTTGGAAAACTTCTAAAACACTTCCAAGAAAAAAGGTTTCAGAAGAAGTGTAAAAATATAAATATCTCTCTCTCTCTCTCTCCCTCTCTCTTAAAATCCTGGTATACATAGGTTGATATATAATATTTTAACAATAAAAAATAAAGAAAATCTTGATTGCCATCTACTATCAATAATGTACTCTCAGGTGCTGAATAAACGCCCCCTCCCTGCTTGTTAATTTTTCGATTTTTTCCCAAATCCCCAGCTACTAAAGGAAAAGTTCCTTGTTTTTGCTCTAATATGCCTAAACTTACTCTATTTTCATTCTTTTTAGCGTTTTTGGGCCACATTATCCAACCAACCCAGTAATTAGGAGCTCCCCCTGTTTATTAAATTTCAAACAAAAATTCAAACGTCCCCGTTTATATTGATTCCCTGTTTATCTGGCACCCGAGAGTAATTTTAATAAAGAACAAAGGAAGAACTAAATAATATCAACTAAAATATCGGCTAATATCCACTACATATTTAATAAAATATCCAATAAAAACTTTTAAGATTGATCATCTTTTCAAAAAGCAATATTTTTAAGGGTCCCAAATAAATAAAGATCTTAAAAACAACGAAAAAAAATCTATATTTTAAACATCAGATGATGGTATCATAGAGTGAAAATGTTTCAAAAAGGTTATTGAGAAAAAAAGTAAGCCATATTGATGAACTTAAGATTCAACAATAAATAACAGAAATTTTAACATAAAAAATAAGTCTCATTCTTTACCGAAACCTGGAGAATCACATATATCCTCTAATAGGGCTCTATTAAAGTCTTCAGTGTCTACGCAATATCTCTCATTTAATGGTATTTTGAACAACAGTTGACATATACTGATAAAGACACGTTCACCTTTTTCACATTCATCTGGCATTGCAAACTTCAATTTACAATTTCCAATCATTGACGGCAACACAAAACGAGATCCTGAAATGAATTTTACAAAGTCAGACAGTGTTACTTCTTTTTTCTGACTGATTTCCTTTTCTCCGTCAATATTTAGGACTGATAAAATGAATGGCTCGTCCTCAATCGATTGGACAAAGTTTGTAATGTTATAGTAAAAATCTCCCTGAAATTTTCTGATTTCCTCAGATTCTTTATGATAATCAATTTCTGAAAATATTTTGATAACATCCTCTGAAGAAGGTTTTGATTTTTCCCCAAGAGAAAATTCACTAAACACTTCCTCTGAATGACATAAAAGAACAGAATGCAAATCATGGATATCCATTCCACTGGCTACATCAAGAATTTCTTCTGAGCATCTGCAAATAATGAATGTTCAATAATATTTTGGATGAAGCTATTTTTTCTCTTCAAGCTTGACTGATGATTTTGATACAGCATCAAATCGTTCTGGGAATTCATCAATATTAATGGCTTTTTGAAAGTCAGTTTCAGTTTTTGAATTGTCAACTTTGATCAATTTTTGCTGAATTTCGAAATCTGGTACATCATGGATAAAGAGTTGAAATGTGATTTTTTGAAAAAAGATTTTTGAAACCACTGCAGGCATCAGATATCTTGGACCAGCACAACCATATAAAATGGCTAACCCAGTAAATTTCCGAGGACATAGAATTCCTTTCTCTTTAAGCGTTCCATGTCATGCTTGAATGTATATCCGTCACCAGCACCAGCACAAAGGAGATACTTTTTGATGTCCTCAAAAATAACAGTGAAGAATTCTCTTATAAGTCCACCTCTGTCTCTAGCGTCTTCCCCGATAAATGTTACATCAAAGGGTGTTACCGACTTTTTGAATGCACGGTTAAGTTTCTGAAAGGTGTCAGGCCAAGCCTTATTTCTTCTGATTTCAAGTTTGAAAGAACTTGTTTGGGGGGGGTTTCAGGGGGTACCCGATTCCGCAATTCCGTCAATTTTTTCTCCAATTTCCGTCAAACCGTCTTAAATTGAACCAAAATTCCGTCACCGAAAATTCCTTTGAAATTCAATTTTTTTGTCGAAAATTCCGCAAATTTTGAATATCTTTTACCAATTCCGAAATTCCGCAAATTTTTTTGTTAAATTCCGTTTTTCCGCACTAAAATTGTCTAATTTTCCGTCTCCGTCAGAGAACCCTATTTCCGTAATTCCGTCTAAATTTTTGCCAAATTCCGCCACTCCGTCCGAAAAAAGGGCCGATTCCGCTCCTCCGCCAACCATGAAACCCCCCCTTGTTTGATTTAAAGTTTCATTGATTGATTTAAGTTTACCATCAAGAGTATCATCTTCTTCTGGCGTTGTTGTATTTGCGCTAGAATGAGTTGTTTTTCTCTCTTGGGTGGTTTCTGCACATGCATTAGAAGAATTCAAATTGGATGGTGGATTTCTTTCTGCAAAATCGTTGGTTTTCACCTCATGTGGAACAGCAGAACTAGCCGTATGGAGGAGTGGTGGGGTTGCGTTAGAAAGGTGTTCATTATTCAACATTTCATCATCCCCATCTATGATGATAGGATTATATCCACCACTATTATAGAGTTCATTAGCATCATCAAAAAAGTCATTTTGGTAAGTTCTATCTCTAGCATTAGAAGTAGCTACAGAAATCGTTTCATCATCATCATCATTTTCTTGGTTCTCGTCATCATCATTTTCTTGGTTCTCGTTATCATCATTTCCTTGGCCCTCTTCAGCACTTTCTGATCCTGATGTTGATGATGATCTCTTGAATAAAGTGTACTCTTCCAAGTCAGTTTCTTGGACTAAGAAGAAAACTATTTTAGAGTACGGATCTCCTAAGTTTTCTTTATAGTCAGATAAGATAAACGCTTTCATCGTGCCAGGTATATACACCATCTCAGAATAATCATGATAAAGGAGTATGTAGTCCTCTGTCGAACAAAAGTTTTGATCATGCTCTGCAAACTTCTTAACTGCTTTCGATTTTAATTCTGTTGCATTTACACGGTCTAGAACCAATACAGGCAATCTTCTTCCTTGCCTTTTCCATTTTCCATCTTTAAATGTTAGCAAACCAATCTTAACCAATTTTTTTTTTGGACCCACGAATTTTTTTCATGGACCCACGAATTTTTTTTGTGAACCCACGAATTTTTTTCATGGACCCACGAAATTTTTTTGTGAACCCACGAATTTTTTTTTTGGACCCACGAATTTCTTTCATGGACCCGCGAATTTTTTTTTGGACCCACGAATTTTTTTCATGGACCCACGAATTTTTTTTTTGGACCGCCACGAATTTTTTTCATGGACCCACGCATTTTTTTTGTGAACCCACGAATTTTTTTTTTGGACCCACGAATTTTTTTTCTGGACCCACGAATTTTTTTCATGGACCCACGAATTTTTTTTTTGGACCCACGAATTTTTTTCATGGACCCACGAATTTTTTTTGTTGACCCACGAATTTTTTCCCGACCCACGAAGGCACGCAACCCACGCAATTTATCACACTCATTTTATGTCCAAAGATCTCGAAAAACCTTTTCATCAGAGTAGCAGAGGATATAAGTCGTACCAGAGCAGATCCCGTCTAAATGCGAGTATACAGTGAGTTCGAAAATAATCGGAACGATTTTTATGTTATATGAAGTAAAATCCTCAAAAATAATTATCTTACTGATCTTATGGGATAAGCCTCTGAGTAGTTGAACAAACACTAAGTTGACAAAAGGAGTCGTGTTTTCAACCTTCTAAGGCCTCTCTAAGTGTTACAAAACAACAAGAGTTGAAAATAGTAGGTATCTATCAGAGTTAGAATCTTCGACAATAAAGTCAACTAAAATCTCACTAAGGGTAGGACAATTTCTAGAAAATCGTCCCTGTAAGGGTCATTTTTTAACCAACTTCTCTGAGGGGGACTCTTCCTTTAAAAGTGTTATCTAATCTTATCTCTTTTAGGGTAAGAGCTCGGAGGTTTGGTCCACACGTAGGCGACATTCTCCAACCCTAGTACATCCTTATAACTTACTTTGCATTTCTAGGATCTTACAAACCCTTCTCATCAGGGTGGCATCAGTAAAGTGGAATGTAGAAATTTTAATACTCCTAGTAGAGTAGTGGCCTGTTGAATGAAATATACATACGTTGAAACAAACACAGGTCTCCTTATTACATTTCTTTTGGTGAAATAAACAGGACCCAAATTGTGCTGTTGCATTGTGGTGAAGTCTAATTTGTAGTTGTATTCTCCAATCGTAAAAGTTTTGTGGGTTGATTGATTCTGGTAAACAAAGTCGTATTCCAGATCGCCAGGAGAAACCTGAAAGTTTTGTAACAGATATAGTCAGGTTAACGGACTGTAAGAAAATTACAGATTGAATATTTTTTTCGTTGTCTGCCACTGATCCCTGCCAAAGCTTACAAAAGCCTTTAACAAAAATATACAGTTTTACAAAGAGTGACCGCTTTTCTTCAGTTAATTCTTTCTACCCCCTCTTGCTCTGAAAAGAAGAGCTTCTAAAGGGATAAGGAGCTATAACTTTTGAAGAAGAGAGGAAACAATAAGTTCATGAACATCATAAAATATTTTTCTAAAATTCATAAAGTTATATAAGTTGTAAAAACCTAGCTCCGAAACAAACATTAACCTTCCCTCCCACTGCGGGAGTCAGCCACTGAAATATCTAGTTCCTTTTTTTCTCGTTTCAGATCATCAAATGCATGGAGCCCCCTCTCGCTTTTGCCTTACCGACACATAAGGCTCTGGACTTACGAAAAATCTCAACATCTTGAGTTTGAATTCAAATTTTCATCATTATTTCAGGTTTTACAGCGGAGTTCTGGAAACCTAGTCATAGCTCCTCCTTTTATCCTATCAGAACATCAGATAACTCCAAGTTTTGGCCTAACCCGTGAATGAATCGGACGATCTTCATTTATCATATATTTCACTCCTTATTATCTTTTCAACAAGCGCAAATCTACCGTTTCGTTTCTCATACGACACTAGTGGTACTGGATATTTATCAAAAAGTAAATCAAAAAAGCCCTACCTTTCCAGTGTATTCTGTCCACTTTCCAGAATTTTCTTTCCAATACCACTTCCAAGTAGTGTAAGAGCCTTTCGGCATACACAATGAAGTTCTGGTGGATAAACGGCGAACTTCAACGTTTTGGTTCATGTAGAATGCAGTGATTTTACTGCTCTCATCAAATGTGATGTAAGATGCTTTGTCAGCAAAACTGAAAAACGGATCAGAATTAAGTCATAGACCAGCAAATTAAGTTTTTAATTTGAAAAGATACCTTAAGTGTATTAATTTTGGCAGGGATTATACTTGGCGGATTTGGCAGTTTTGGTAAAATCCGCCGAATTAAATACCCGCTAAAATTTTTAAAATTCACCTACCGCCAAACTGAATATCTACTAAATTTAACAAATCTTTTTGGGATTGAAATTCTATTATTTCCCCACCCGCCAAAAATTGCATTATTGTCAAGTTTTTTTTGTTAAGTACACGCTAAAATGAATACACTTTTAAAGAGTATTATGTCGCTAAAATTTCCTTATTGGTCAAAGAACGACCGATTCGAACTTACTCATATCTGGACTGCATTGGATCACAAAAAGCTTTCTCAATTTCGACATTCAAATTATTCGGGAACGACTTCCAAGAAGTTTCAATAGGTTTTTTGTATTGCCATAAGTATGGAGTGCGATTTTTAGGATGAAGAAAAGAGCAAGTTTCGTCTTTGTCGCAGACGTCATCCACATATTCCACACAAATCGCTTCGTCTTTCAAGAAGTTGAATGTGGCTGAAAAAGAAAGATTTTTAGTTTTTAAGTTGGTGTACTTTTTTAACTTTCTTTCTCTCTGAAGACTCCGAACGATAAAAATCCTTGATGATAGAGCACAGGCCCCTACAAAGGGAGCTATTAAAGTGTCATCTCGTTTTGAATATTTGAATGATTTGGAGATATATAATACAAAACTGAAACTTACGCTGCTGCAGAAATTCTTGTTTTTTCTTTTCTTCAGATTTCGGTTTGAAATACACCAAACTCTTCTTCAACAACGAAGTGTCCGAAATATGAAACAATTTCATGATTTCATCAGCGTGATTATCGGACAAAGCTTCTTCGTGACGAAATGAACAGAGTGCCGAATGTTTACGACATTGTCCATTCACAAAGTCGCCACAGATATGAATATTTTCACATTGTTGTAGATCAGTGCATCGGTTCTTTAAGTACTCTTCACAAACAGACGGCAAAGTATTCTTCAATAAACATTTCAACGGATGAGTATTTAACGGTTCCAAGGAAAATTTCCCAATGATTCCTTTGTTATGAGCTGATGAAAAATCATGATGTTTTCCACAGGATATTGCTGAGTGACTGATATCAAAAAGTGATTCTTTACAGATATGGAAAAAGCCGCAATCCCCAAGACAGCCAGCATTTGACCAGTAATTTATGCAAAGTTTGATGTCCTTGACGCAGAGGAAGACTTCTTTCTTGGTACGAGTCAGCCGGAATGTATCAGGATGGTTTTTCAACCAATTTAAACAAAGCAGCAACTTTGATTGGAAGAAATGAGCACAGATTGTATTCTTCTTTATTTTAACATGCGCGTTAGGACATTGTATGATATATTTGAAGACGTCTAGTTCTGACGGTGGCTCCCACTCTTGTGTCAATTTTGTGGTTGTGTCAAATCCAGTGAAACCTGTCGTCGATGATAGTTTACGGTCTTCATGGGTCGGGATCGACTGTGGCTGCTTAAGATCCTTTTCTATAACTGTGGATGGCTTGATGTTTGATCGACTTTGTGCTAGAACTTTCTATACCAACTGCTCAGAAGTCTCCAAAGGGAGTACTGGGAGAGGTTTGGTTGCAGATATCTCTTGCGCTAAGGGTTGCACAGTTGGAGGTTTGGGAGCTTGACGTTTTACAGGTTTCTCTGTTGTTTCCCATTCCATAATCGATGTATCCTTGTTATCGAAGTCAAATTTGCTCTGATTAATAACAAATGAAGTTGCTGGCAATGGTTTGAGTAATGATTGCTGTGGTGGCATCGGTTTCATTGAAGACGGTGGCAAAATATAACCAGGGCCCAGGAGACCCTGGACTCTGGATTCTCCAGAGGAAGGTGGTGGGATCGGTATTCCATTAGCAGGTGTACAAACGCCGAAGGGCGTTGGTCCAAAAGGACCAGGAGACGTTGGAGCCATAGGCAGTATGGGATTTATGTTGGAAAGAGATGTGCCGAATGCTTGATTTGTCGGTGAAAATGCACCAGGAAGTGGTTGAGTTGATGGCGGTATTGAACAATCCTTCTGTAGATAAATTAGTTTGCAAAAATATTAAAATACAGTTCAATCTCTTTAACTCGACCTCTATAAACCCAAATGTTTCCTTAAGTCGAACACGTTTTCCCGTCACTTCAGTTGACCTTTTAAACCTTACTCTGAAATTTCCTTAACTCGAACAAATTTGTGTTTTCCTCGTGCGGGTTCGAGTAAATAAAGACCCCACTGTAGTGGAAAACTCTTCTGGAAGGTAAGAAAATAATAATTTCAGAGCTTATGTTGAGGCAGTTGAATGATATTGGTAATATATATGGAAATTACAGTGAGAAGATCGGCAACTAATATAATTTGAAGAATAATGAATATTACACCTTTCCCATTAGTTTTTGAGAAAACAAAGATATATACCGTTTCGTTAACATCGATTGTGTTGGTTTCCAGATTAACTCGTTCTTTAATGACCTTTGTCGTTTTCTCAAAAACTCCTAAATGAGAAACGCCCGGAGTATATGTTTTTGGATTCTGTTGCAGGGGGTATAGACACGTTGATAGTTGGTAGAGTGGTGTGTGTTTTAAGCTAAATTGAATATCTGAGTTTGAATTATAAATAGGTAGTATCAAAGCTCTGGTCGTGGAAAAAAGTTAGTACAGTATACTAAAAAGGTGGTGGTAAAAAATCAAGATAGTACGATGAGTTGGTAATACTCCTGTATGTTTTTTGAGATTCTGCCAATACGTAGCGGATTCAAGTTACAAAAATATCTTTAGAGTGAGTTGAATCAAGAAAGAATTAATTCCTCTTCACGTCCTAGAAAAAACCTGTCAAACTTTTTGGGGGTTCTAAAGCTGTTGCTTTTCATGTCTGATTGAATACAAACTTTCTATAATATAATAAATAGACTCACGGATAGTTGTTCTTTTACGGGAAAACATCAGACTAGAACGTAATTCTTTCTCTGGGACGTGGTATTCTTTCGCAATTCGATTGGCTTGCTCAGATTTTAAACCTTCCTCATGCT
This sequence comes from Clytia hemisphaerica, assembly GCF_902728285.1. Lineage (NCBI taxonomy): Eukaryota > Metazoa > Cnidaria > Hydrozoa > Leptothecata > Clytiidae > Clytia > Clytia hemisphaerica. The sequence continues at coordinate 8,171 of NW_027104211.1, read as the reverse complement.
GGAGTGGACATGGGATAACTCTTTGCAGTTACCACGAAGAAAGGACAAAAAAAAACACATGTATGTCGTCACATTGATCAGTAGATTTGCAGTTCCTGATTGATATTTCGGACAGACAATAGGATATCTGTGTGAAAACAAAACTTTCAGTTGATGTTCACTCAAATCTTCCAAATGATGCTTCTTGAGAAGTTTTCGTTCGTGTTTGTCATCGAAGCCATGATTGCAATACATCCAGAATTGCTACAACCATTTATAACAGTAATATAATTTCGACAAAGATGAAATCCAGAACAATCAACTTTCTGGCATGGTTTTTTCTTGTTAAAAAAAATGCCATTGCAAAGTTTAACATCTTTAGGGCAAACATAAATATAATCATAACCATTAATATAAAAAAACTCTGAAGTGATTTTTATATTTTCCAGTTGTTTTAGATCGTTAATAACCACCTGTTCCAAGATTTTCGATTTCCAAATCAAGATTAAGACGTGCTTTAGGAGAGCTGAGGATTTGATCATACAAACGTTTTAAAAACATTACATGATGAGATGGTTCATTCTCCTTTTCATGTTTAGCGAATAAGATATTTGCCAAAACGTCATCGACTTCCATTTCATGGAATTTGCTACCATGAGAAGCTAATATGACTTGATTGTAATTATCAAAAACATCATGTGATAAATCACATCCATCAAATGTACATACAGAGTTCTGCAAAAAGTTCAAGCAGATATGAAGCTTCTTGCATTTTTTTACACAGTTCTGAGCTTGGTAATGATAGCAGACTCTTGGAAAGGACTTTCTCAATTTTTTCAACACTTCATCATCTGATAGCGTCGAGTTAGCTTTACGAACGATTTCATCATTATGTGAATCCAGTGGGTTGTGTGAAAAACCATACCGGCAATCCTCACCGGGACAGGTTTTCTGGTCCATGAGTAATTCTTTACAGAGATGTAGAAAATGACAATTCTTTCTTTTGCAATTTCCATTTAGGAAATGCTTGCAGAGTTGAACATTAAGCTGTTTGGATGGCAACTCTACTGTTGAAGATGGTGCAGTAGTGTATGCTGTTGATGTTAAATTCGGTAGACTGTCAGCTGTGGAAAATCTCTTTGGTTTTGCTCCGGTGTTGGCGAATTGAACAGATGACGTTAATGCTTGAGTGAGTTTCCCAGGTTTGGTGGAAACTGAATAAGCACTATTGTTTGGTAGAACTGAGCTTTGCACTTCTGTAAAGTTTGTTTCGACTGACATTAGCGAGGGAATAGGATCTGCTTTAGCATCCATTGATGGCAAATCATCTGTTTTGTCCACTGGCTCTGGTTTAAGAAGAATATCTGGTGCTACTGTGTCTCGACAAACATTTAAACCGTCATCAAAAAAACATTCGAAAAAACCTTTTTGTTATGATCCAAAGTGAAATTATGAACTGTTGTTTTCATTAGGCCACTCTTCTCAGCTAGGAT